>NW_027496373.1:0-204310 GCF_021521415.1 Bidens hawaiensis | reverse complement strand
AGAAGCGCTGGGAACGCGTATTGATCTAAGCACAGCTTACCACCCTCAGACCGACGGTCAGTCTGAGAGGACCATCCAAACACTGGAGGATTTGCTTCGTGCATGCGTACTGGATTTTAAGGGAAATTGGGATCAACATCTCCCACTCGTTGAATTTTCCTATAATAACAGTTACCATAGCAGTATAAAGGCAACACCTTACGAAGCATTGTATGGACGGAAGTGCCGATCACCACTCTGCTGGACTGAAGTGGGCGACACACAGGTTATTAGATCAGATCTGGTCCAGGAAACGACCAGCAAAATCCTAGAAATTAAGAACAATCTGAAGGCCGCACGGGATCGGCAGAAGAGTTATGCCGATACCCGTAGAAAACCGTTATCATTTGAGAAAGGTGATAAAGTGTATTTGAAAGTATCACCTTGGAAAGGAGTAGTCATATTTGGAAAGGCGGGGAAGTTAGCCCCTAGATACATTGGACCATTCGACATTACTGCAAAAATCGGTCCTGTAGCATACCGATTAGAACTGCCTGATGAACTGAGTGCAGTTCACAATGTGTTTCACGTGTCGAACTTGAAAAGGTGTCTGTCGGATGAGACATCGGTGTTACCCTTAGAGGGTGTCCAAATAAGTGATAAGCTTAATTTCGTAGAGGAACCCATAGAAATAGTGGACGGGAAAATCAAGCAACTTAGACACAATAAGATCTCGTTGGTCAAAGTTAGATGGAACTCGCAACGAGGCCCAGAATATACATGGGAACGAAAGGACGAATTTCGGAAGAAATACCCCCACCTATTTTCTCAAAAGGAAGTAGTTGACGACTAAAATTTCGAGGACGAAATTTTTGTAACGGGGGGAGAATGTAACGATTCCTGCAAATTCAGGTATACCCTAGCCGGTATATACTATTTACGTGTCATTTAATACTGAATATATGAATTTTATACGAGTATGTATGATTCACGGTACGAATTATACTCGATTATACAGTTAATCGTATTGGAAGTACGGTTAACCGATTGACGTTATTGAAACCCGAATGAATCGGGGATTACATTATAGACGAAATATATAATGTTTAGTGATGTTTACGGAGTATTAAAGTTTCGGGATAAGTGAAATAAAGCACAGAAAAGAATTTCGATTTAATGGTACGTTGGTACGTTAAACGAAATCTTTTATACCAAACCAAGCAAGAGATGATCGATCAAGCCGAAAATGATGCACAGTTATTAATAATATGATGTTTCAAGTAAATAAATGTCATGGTTTAAGTTTTTAAAGTTTTAAATCGGTTTATATAAATTTTATTTTTAAGCTGAAAAACGACCGTTTTGGCCTCGTTTTGAGCGGAATTAACGTTTAACCGAAAAATGAACTGAACCAGATTATCCACAACATTATCCAGATTGCGTAATCTGAGCTTGTGGCCAAGATTGGAGGTGTGGGCCCCACCCCACCCTCCTTATGGAGACCGATCGGATGAGGGTGTTTCATTTTCTTTTTTCTAACATCCCAACTCCACAATTCTCTCAACCCTTCAAACATTCATCCAATTTTCCTTTGATTTACACCAAGAACTCAAGGTAAATGCATGTTGTAAATGCATAAATTCTAGTTTCAATTCCATGATCTTGAGTTTTTACAAGAAAATGAGGTTCCAAGTGAAAAATGGGTGAAAACCCGAGATGGAACCGATTCTTGCGTGATCAAGTGATGTATACAAGTTATACAATGGATCTTGGTCCAAGAAAGGAGTTAAAAGAGTCAAACACGAATTTTTACGGTTAAAATCTTTGTTTCTATATCGTAACCGAAACCATGAAAGAATTGGCTTGATTGTGGGTGTAACTTGCTTGGTGTGGTGTTATTGTGCTTGTAGGTGTTATATCTAGTTGCTAGCAAAGGCTAGAAAGCAAGATCTTTGCGATCTAAAGCTAGAAACACAAGGTAGTTCGGTTTTTCGTATGATTTGTATGATTGGGACAGATTGTGATAGACTTAGAGTTGGGTCATGAAATTTCACAGAGATGATCTACACATGAAAATAAGAGATCTGTGAAAATTTGGTAATTTTTGGACAAAGGATGAATATTTGGTGAATTTAATGCTCGGTTTTGGCTAAAAATGATAAAAAATAATTAAACATCATGAAAATTCTGTAAAATTCCAGATAAGTTTTTTATAACATATAAAAGTCACACACAAAATTTCAGATCCGTTGGAGAAGTCTAAGTAGACTTTTCGGTAAAACGAGTTCTAGGGTTTTCTAGCTCGGTTTTGGTGAAAATGGCATGAAAAATGATATTTTGGTTCTGGAAAAATTACAGGGAACTATGTGGATGGCAGGGGTCATCCCAGAAAAATTTGGGATTTTTTCTAAGGTCGTTTGGTATTTTCGACATATTTGGTGTTTAAATGACGTTTAAAAATAGATAAATAAATGTTAAATATAAAAATTAATTCTGGAAATATTTTTATAAAATTCCTTACTGTCAAAAAGTGATTTGTGCAAAATTTCAAGATCCGAGACTAAACGGATAACTATTTGTGCTAAAAGGAACATAAGAACAAACTTTTTAAGCTTAAAACGCGTAAACCGGCAAAGTTCGCCTAACCGAGCTGACTGGTGTATAAAAACCCTAAAAATGGACTATTTTCATGAAACTAAGTTAATCAAGTAAAAATAAATCATCCGAAAATAATTCGGATGATTTGGGTAATTTTACCCGATTTAGCAGTTTCCGGTGTATTAAAGACGGAAACGGGTCCCGCGGCCAAACGGGATGTCTAAACCGAGCTCTAATTTCACCACTTTAATTAAAATATCAGTAACAACTATTTTCGGGTCGTGTGTGACCAAACTCATTTTTGAAAACATAAAAAACGGATAACCGGCTAGGCACGCAAAACGGGAAAACAAACTAATGGTAGTTTTGACTAAAGAACTCTAAATGATATCACAATCTAAGTCCTGAGAAGTGTTTCGGGGTTAACATTGTCCCCGGATCGTGTACGGTACTGGGTTAACAGTGTCCCTAGACGTACCGGTTAACACGAATTTAAGTTATATTAATAGAAATTGTATAGTAACGACTTAGGGATCATATTACAGATCCGGACCGGTAGCCGTGCACAGTGTTACATATTTGCTCACGAAAAGGTGAGTTTCACGAGCCCCTTTTTACTGAACTGTTTTAAATATTTTCCCGGGGCGGAAAGCATGTTTCTATCAAAATGTTTAAGTACATGCTGATCGCATGGAAATGAATGTATTTATATAATGTTTATTGTACGGGAATCGTACGGTAATGTATTAAGATGGTAATTGTCTGAGTTGCTAACATTGTAAGGCCCGAAACAGTGTTCTGGGTTAACAGTGTCCCCAGAGGTTATTAAATGTGTTTCTGGGTTAACAGTGTCCCCAGTGGTTATTGGATGTGTTTCTGGGTTAACATTGTCCCCAGAGTGAGTACAGTACTGGGTTAACAGTGTCCCCAGATAATATTATATTTTGATATTGATATATCATGGTTTACTCGAATTAGTGAAACTCACCACTATTCGTAGTTGACCCGTTTTCTTTACATGCTTTCTAGGTACCCCCAAATTGGATATTGATATATCATGGTTTACTCGAATTAGTGAAACTCACCAACTATTCGTAGTTGACCCGTTTTCTTTACATGCTTTCTAGGTACCCCCAAATTGGAATGAGTGATACGTGCTTGATGATGTGTGCTATTTTGTGGAAGCTTAAGGATCTTTATTTTGTATTAAATATGTTAATGTACTATCAGTAAAACTTATGTGTTAACGCCTAGACGGTAACGAAACTCGGAACAATGTAATACGTTGTAAATTAATGTAGTGGTGTTTTCTTTTTAAGCAATGCTGTTGATATCAGACGTGTCTGTTGCATCCCGTTTACGTTTCCGCTGCGGTTACGGGGTGTTACAATAACAACCAATTCATATTATGAACCCTAACAAGATCAATCGGTCAAAAAGTTAATCGTTTGGCCGATTAACCATGGGGTTAATATTCTAGACATCAAGATGAATCAAATAATGTACTTTATTACCTTTAAAGTTGTTAAATTGTTAGTTAATTAATACGAACAGTGCCGTCAAGAACAAGAATCAAGAACCACAACCAAGAGGCTAAGATAATACAATTGGTTAAAGGGGTTTCGTTGGCGATGCAGGAGCGAATGGTAGACGATTTTAATTTAAATATAACAACCTTTAGACATATAATACCCAATTTAGGTTAAGGTTAGGTTAAAATGTTAATACGTATCATAATTGATTTCATACTACTATTACATCGTCAGTGAAGCTCGATTAAGCAAGATGAATAATACACACCGATCAATTCCAAGTTTACAAGGACAATTGTGGTGCAAAGCATAATCTGGATGCCGGCTAGGTTATGGTTACGGGTATTATAATATAATTATAGCATATTTGCAATTAGGTCCTTGAACTATGGGTAATGATACAAAATGAGGTTAAATTATGGTGGATGGTTAGAAATGTGTGTATATATATATATATATTGATAATTAAATAAATATATATTAAACAATAATAATAAAATAATAATAACTCGATAATTGCAGTATTTTATTGATAAAATTACCCAAACATAGAAATGGATCAGGTGACGATTAACAAAATAATAAACTAAAAATCCGAATTGTTACAATATCCCCTATTTTTGGGAATTTTTTCCCGAAATTAAAGTATACCAAAAAAACTAAACTTCGAGAAAAGGAAATTTTAAAGTATAATTTTAAACTAATCATAATACGGAACTTTGAATAGTCGAAACATCGTTACAAATGGAAATCCGATAAAGTCACTTATATATAGGATGCACCAGCGGCGTATCCACCTTGTCCTTACCATGACACACAATTGTACGTATTATGATTTCGATGCGAGGATTCGGGTAATACGTGTCGACCCGTAATTACTTAGATCGTCCGAGGGTCCGCATAATTCGTCTCCTTATGTGGGTTACAAAACATTTAAAAGACATGCTTTTGAGAAAACAAAAATTTTAAGAAGTTTTAACTATAAAACTAGTAAATCACCAACGTATAAACATTTCAAAAATTGAAATGGACATAAATTGAACAATGAAATTTCTAAATCACCTTTTGACGTAAATGTATAAATTTTGAAGAATTTAAATAAATAACTCACTAAGAGTTGAGATTATAAAAATGGTTTGTGATGAACGAGAATAAGAAAATAAAATAGGAGTATGTTGTAATAACTTTTCACTTAATAAAATAAACTTTATCCATGAGATAAGATATGCAAAGGATAAATAATTCAAATTGAAATTATTCAATGCCACAACGAGTCGTTACAATTCATAATTGTGAAAAAAATAAATTAAGATAGAATGAGATAATCAACAAAAGTCTTCAGAGTCCTTGAGTAGCTTAATTGATTTGACTTGAAACACCTTGAGTAGTTGAATTCATAAGAGCTTGAGCAGTCGAGATAGATTGACTCGGAATAGCTTGAATGGGTTGATATAGAAGGGGTTGCATGATTGGGACTTGATTAGAGCATGTCTGGTAAACTTGAGCTTGTGGGTATGGAATTTGATAGCGTTGGGTTAGATAAGGTTGATCCTTACTGACGAGAGGAGCTTGAAGGATGTGGGGTTGATAGGTTTGGACTTGGTGAGCATGGGTAGTTATCACACCCCGCCATGGGTTTCAAATGATCATAAGGATCAAATGAAGAGGTGTGTATAACAAGTGAAAATCGAAATGGCAGTAGAATTTGAAATGATATGACGATTAATGTTTTTTTTTAATATTCATATACTACATAATTTTTTTCAATGTAGTTATATACCCGTAACTTATGAAAGATTCGAATTTGTAATCACGTACATATTTTACTAAAAAAATATGTATGCCATTAGACTTTAACGTCTATAATCATTATGAAAAGTTTATTGGCTTTCACTCAAAGCTTCTAGGAAATTTCTTTTTATGACTAATGGTATATATATATATATATATATATATCAAGACTTATATATATGAAGTTTTAAGATCCTTGTATATTAGAAAAATATGTTGATGTAATAAAAAGTGAAAACTTTGAGCAAAGGTTCTCGATCTATAACTCGCGAAACTGTATAGTATGTAAATCTGTTAAACATATTCTAGCACTGGAGTTTTTTTCATGGCGTGGGGTACAAGAACATAGAGTCGTGAGATATAAACGTGTAGATTTGTTTAAAATGCCTTGTATCACTCTAGTTTTAATTTCTAAATAAAAACTAGGGGAATGTAGGGTGATTAGGTCTCAACATTCACATAACAATTGAAACGAGTTAGATAATGCTATATTTGATAGAAATCACAACAAGATATTAGTATGAGCTGCTAGAATTGCGAGCTTGACCTATAAGTAGTCAGTAAGTAACAAAGGATGGAATCATTGTTATATAGAAGGCACATTATACTAGAATTAGAAGGTCGTTTCTTGTGTTATGTTGAGAGCATTAATAATAATTGAGTGGACCAATATGCAAAGAATTTTCGGTCCACGATATGCGGAACCATTTAGAGAAGGCATGAGAAATTTTTCATCATTGCGTGCCATATGGCGTTTTGAATGTGCATCGGTTAAGTTATTCGAAAACTAGTTAGATTACTTGGTCTTTATATATACTTGATGGAGTGATATCAAATAATCACAAAACGTCTCGTGCCCAGCTAAGGGACACATTTTAAGGTAGCTACGATGTAGGTTCAAAATAATTTTTTTTTATTTTTGTGACTTTATGAGCGATGTAGCATGGTGATGAGCGCCTGCATATACGCAGAAGCCCAAAATCCAAGAAATTTTTATCGTGTCTCCTGGCTTATGTTTTTATTAAGGTTATCAGGTTTTGATATTAGGATTTTGAAGTTAAATGTGACATTTTGTATTACATGACTGTAAGTCAACTTAGAGTAGGTGGTGTTATGTTTACCCTATAAGATGTTCGTCCAATTTGGAGGACCGAATTCTAGTACAAACTTATGAATCTAAACTGATACGAACATTTTCTCGAACCATACACTACAAGAAAATGAAGTTATTGCAACCCTGATAAATGGTTGCATTAGGCTTTGAAAAGGTTGCATTAGGCCTAACGCAACCTTTTATCAAGGGTTGCGTTAGGTGAAATTGCATTAGACCTAATGCAACCTTTTTGTTAGATAATGCAACCTTTTTTGAGAGTTGCAATTACTATTCAAATGCAACATTTTTATCATGCAACCTTTTTAGCATGCTAATGCAACCCTTTTTAGTTTTAAATGCAACTTTTCTAACATGCAAATGCAACTTTTGTTGCTTCAAATGCAACCTTTGCTACACTCTATTGCAACTATTATTATATTTTCCTTTAGAAAAATGCAGCTTTTTTTTACATTAAATGCAACTCTTTTTTAAGATTTTAGTTACAACAAATGCAACCTTTTTTATAGGCAAATGCAACTTTGTAGTTCATTGTTTGAAGTACTAAAATTTATATTAATTTACAACAGTATCTTATTGATAATTGCACATCTCAACCTAACATATGTCCAATTTCAAACTAAATTTATCAGTTAGAATTATAAAAACTAACAAAAACCTCACACTCATATCTAAGATCATGAAGTAATCAACCGGTAGCTTTTCCAAAATATTCTCCATCGTAGCTTTCAAGGTCTACTTGTTGGCTATCAAAATCTTTCCGATCAACATTTTTTTCCTTTGACAATCCTCTTTAAATTTTTAGCATTTCAAGCAATTGTGTTTTCTCTTCAAGGCTCATTTTGGATTATTCTAAGCGCCCCAGGGAATCATGTACGGTACTAGATCACTCTTCATTTTACAAGTTATGCGTACCTTTACCAGGTTAATAGAGACATCATACTCCTTTTTCATTACAACCGTGAAAGGATTGACCAAAGCACTTCCACTTCATCTTCTGGAGGTTTGTTGTCTTCATTTGTTCCTTCAAAAGAGAATAAGAAAAAATAAAATACAACAACCAACAAATCAACAATACAATATGCTTTTTGAAAGATACTTCAGTAACAATTTAATATAAGAGTTCAGTCAAGCCAAACAATTAACACATGATAAAAAGAGTTATGCAATCAAAGTAGCTAAATAGAGTATAATTTGTTGCAAAGGAGACAATGTAAATACGGGACTATAAAAATTAAAAAGGGTTATGGTTATCAAGACATGCTTTCCCTTTAATAGAAATTATAATCTAGTTTAAAAAATGAAATATAACAAAGAGAATAAATATAACCTTACCAAGACATACTCCCGTACTTTATCTTTATGCAGCACCTTCTTTCCTGAAGTTAGAATCAATGGTGCATAGGTATGATTACGAGCTATTTTATCCAAAAAAAAATGAGGGAATTGTCCAACTACGTGTACTGGTCTTACATATTTTATTATTCCTTGACAGATAACATATATGCAGGCCCTTCAAAAAGGTAGATTAAAATTATATCATGATGCATAAATATTGTGAAATTCAAATTGGATTTGGAATGCTTACATGTGTTCATGCAGTAACCTTTTATCATCTTGCTGACACATGGATATACATATGAATGATCCTTATTTAATATTCATATCCAGGTTTTGCCTTGTCCAACAATCGAAGCACTAGATTCATATTTCATCTGTACAAGCAATCACAAGAATTTAACAAGTGACTATTAAAAAGGATATGAACCAAATAAAATGACCCTCTTAATTTCAGAAAATTAATAATTCAAGCACAAATTAATCATGTTAGTGAGTTGTTATATAAACATTTATTAAATTTATCTCATATATATTTACTTTGGCTAACCAACTTTACTTGAATGAGTTTTTCATTTAATAGCACAGAAGGGGTGATTTCAGGGGTGCAAACTGAAGAACTTAAGCGTTTAGCATGAAATAACTATTATCAAACAAGACCTAAGAGCGATACCTCCTATAGCATATAAACAAATCCCAGTTTTTCTAAACTACTAAAGTAGATGAATATTAAATAAATAGAGTCAAAACTTCTCTAGCATGTGCATGTTCAAAAGAAAAAAGAAAAGCATTACCAGCAACAATATCGTTTGACTCACATAACATTTCAAGCTTAGGTTACAATGAAGGGTGGGAAATCAAGTGATCAAGCTCCAAAAGCCTCATACTCACAACAACTATGGTTTGAGGTCTGAATGAAAGTACAGGTACCAAACCCGATCCATGTAAAAACCTGTAAGCAAACTTGAACTATATTAACAAAAACGTCACAATAAAATAAATATTAGTTTGACGAGTATGTAGAACTGATTATAGAGGATTGTTGAGATTTCCAACTTTGCAACTTTGATCCCAGGTGTCGCTTGGGTTTTCTGTCCAAGAAAATTTGTTGCACTGTTTCCACAAAATTAGTCAAACAAAAGCCATTTATAAATAAAGCCACAAATTCAAGAAATGAGTGTAAAAACACACTATTATTACGGGGAAATATGGTGTGCATTTTTAAAGTATTTTTTTATGACTTTAAATGTCCTCAAATTGGATTTTTATCTATATAAAGGTGATTTTTATCATAGGAAGATAGTGGCTCCCTGCCTACACTAGAATATATGTCTAAAAACTGTAATTTTGGATTTCAAAACAAAATTTGTTGAATAGCATACCTGCAAGCAACCTAATTGATCTAGCAGCTCCAAATATAGGATAGATCTAGAAAGTAATTTTGAGCCAAGATTCAAACAACTCACATAAAAAAAATCAACTTACACAAATATAACTTAACTAATCATAATCAATTTCCAAAAATAATAACATACAAACATAGGCATACATACCTTGAGGCTCAATAAAATTAGAATCGACTAGGTCACTCTCACCAAACAGACAGTTCTTGACCGCATTAGGGTTACATATTATGAATGGTGAGTCAGCTGCACCTTCTGTTTCACTCCAACCCCTAATCACATAATTACATTCAACGCAATAATACAAAACAAGATTGAATTGTTGCTTTTAAAACTATTATTCAAGAAATAAAAAAGAGATTTAGAGTGATGCCTGGTTAAAAGAATTAGACCAAACAAAATAAGGAAGCCTAGCGTCTGATGTTCAAAGACCGGCACGAGTTGAGGGTTTAAGAGGTTAGACGTATAAACTGCACAGAACAGAACGTGGTTTGGAGGGATTTAATTTTAGCGGTTCAATTATATCTACTTCAATCTAAATATATATCTAATTTAAATTTCAAACAAATTTAATCTGTTGGCATTCATCATGTATATTTCGTTCTAAAAATGCTCATTAATCGTTTATAATGTTAGTTAATCATTTATTTAACTAACCGCATTTCAAGCGGTAGGGTTGTTAACGAACCGGACGTCCGTTCGGCAAGAAGTTTGTTTATGTTAGTCTGTTTAATGAACGAATCAGACATGGACAAAAAGATTTGGTTCAGTAAGCTTAACAGACGAACACGGACAGAGACCACGTTCGTTCAATAGTGTTCATAAACGTCCGATAATGATTATACGTTTTGGAATTAATATATAATTATTTTTGTTTATTTATTCATTAGAGTCGATTATGTTTGTCAATTAATGTTCATTGGTGTCTGTTAGTATTCGTTTGCCCATTAGTGTCCATTAATGTTCGTGTGTTCGTTTGTCCATTAGGGTTTGTTAGTGTTCTTTTGTCCGTTAGCGTTCGTTTACAATATTAACGAATGGATACAATTGACACAGACAAACTCAATTCCTTAATGGACGGACACGGACACAAATTTTCGTTCAGTAGGTAGAGTGTTCGTGAACCGTCCGAGTGTCCGACAAAAGCTTAACGGATGAAAACGGACGAGGTTTGTATATTACTTCTGAACCATATATTGTTTTCAGTTTTATTTCCAAGTTTGACAATTTAGAATAATGAGTTTGGGTTACCTTAAGCTGAACAATATCTTATTAAAATAGTTTAGGGTTCTCTTTAAAAATTAAAGTAACGTATATTCAACCTTTTAAAATAAGGGTTGCATTTGTGTTTTAACAATGCAACCTTTTTTACAAATGTTGCCATTTTTAATAAGATTTGCAACTTTTTTGAAAAAAGGTTGCAATAGATATTCTAATGCAACTTTTATATTTAATGAAGTAAATTTATAACCAAATGCAACTTATTTTAAAAGGTTGCTTATGAAAGGTTGCATTAACCTCATTTTCTAGTAGTGATAGAGTTTACCAGGATTCTAATGCATTACATATTATGATTACGTGTGCACCCTTAATGATAATCCACCTTGCATGGTTGTCTGAGTATTCTCTAGATTATAGATATTAAAGTGTTCACTAGGCGACACTATTGAACATAGAAGACTAGGTAGGGCTAAAGATAAGGGGATTTTTCCAATCATCATGGGCTTGACTGAAAGGAGCACAAACTTGATATGCCCAAAACAGGCATGGAATTGGAATGACCATGAATGTTCGTTCAGATGAGTCTCCATTTAATCTTAGTCTTTTTAGATTCTCTCGCGTTCGCTCGATGTCATTACGCTAAGTCCAACAAATAATATTTGACACCCAGACCATTTGTATGGTGCGAATCTATAAACCTTTTGTATGTACCACATTGCCAAGTACCCAGCTCGTTGGCATCGGATTGCTAATCTCGGGGGACGCTTTCCCTGATGGCGTGGATTCTTGATAATGTTACATCCAATATTCCTATTACAGGAGCTGGCGGCACACATACCTTAAGGGCATATTGAGGCGACCAAATCATCTTTGGTCCTTCACGGGTAGAGACACTACTTGGGTTGAGCTGGAAGGGGTTGCATGATTGGGACTTGATTAGAGTATGTTTGGTAAACTTGAGCTTGTGGGTATGGAATTTGATAGGGTTGGGTTAGGTAAGGTTGATCCTGATTGACGAGAGGAGCTTGAAGGATGTGGGGTTGATAGGTTTGGACTTCGTGAGCATGGATAATTGTCACACCCCGCCATGGCGGGATCGCGAAGGGCGACAGACATATTGTCAAAGCGTATGATTATCGCAAACACAAACACATAAATTGGATACATAGTTAAAAATTCAGAGTTTGCACCCAAAAATTAAAGTTTAAGTCTCAAAACATTTATTAAAAGAAATTGTTTCAAAGACTTTGCCCATATGACCCAAAATTTTGGTTATACAAGTAAAATCCTCCAAAATGCGTATCCGAAACTTATATGTATTGTATCCTACGACGCTTTCCAATTAAGAGTTTGAGCTTTAAGTACCTGAAAAACATACTTTAAAATGTCAACGTAATGTTGGTGAGTTCACAGGTTTTAGCATTTAAAAGTTTGTAAAACCTTTTCGTTCGAAAACATTTCGTGTATACATTAAACATAAACAAGTAAGTGTTTGACACATCGTAAGCCATCAAAGAATACGATAATTATGATCTACATGAGGCATAATCAATTCAGATGTTATTCTGTTTGAAACTAAACAGTTTGAAGTCTGAATGAATCAGATGTTTACATCTGAATGATTCCATTCAGATGTTCCATTCAGATGTAAACAAACAGCCCCCAAGACACATGTGTTTTGCCTCACGAGCAAGCGAGTATACCATGCAGTCATTCAAGTAGAGCGAATAATCATGAAAATATTATAAAGGGATTACAATCCCAGAAGTGAGCGAGCTTTGACTTATTAATGATTATGTGAAATTACAAAATGGGGAACTTACAACTTTGGTGATACTGATCATGAACGCATCAACTGATTATTATTGCTAAACACATGATATAAACTTTTAGTGCCAATACCTAAATGAGCGTCATATGTATCATCATAAGCATCCCTCAAAAATCAATTCCTAAACATAATCAATTAATCATCATCGGTTTTCAGCTAAGAATTCCATGAAACCTGAACAATAAAAAAAATGTAATATTACAATTAATAATAATAATAATAATAGCGAAACCAACCATTGAAATTAATACGAGAGATTGGCATACCTATGTAGGAATAAATAAACGATCGATTAATTAGGTAGCTTCGGCGGACGGACGGCGATGATGGCCAATTGAGCGGCGGCAAACGACCGCATTGGTGGTGTTAGTGACCGATCGATCTCTTCTTGGTAGAATAATGATCGATCGATGTTCAATAAAAGAAGAAGAAGGTTAAATAAAGAGGTAAAGTGGGAGGCGACGTGGGTAGAGAAAATAAAGGGAGAAGCGAAAACCGCGATTGGATGAAAGGGAGAAGAACTGCCGGTAACTGCCATTTGAGTGATCTTGTACGGCTCAGTTTGAAAGTTGGAGGCTCTCAATAGTCGGGATTTTAGTTCACTCTTCTCTTACCATATAATATATAATATGTATAACCAATTTTTATTTATTTAAATCATAGATATTTAGATTTACACAAGTTTTATTATATATAAAAGGGTTCAAATAAAAAGAAGTTATTTCCTAGGAATGGTAAGAACCAATAGAATTTTGACATTTGGCATTAAAACCTATGGTGAAAGAACAATTATAGGAAACTATATCGGTTATAATGGTGAAAGAGTAATTGTAGGAAACTATGACGGTTTTTTGTAATTTTAAATCTCAACCATTGATTGATATGATCTAATGACTATGATTTATTCCTAGTCTTCCTAGGAAATTACTTGTTTTTAGGATAACCCTCCCCTTATTATATATATATATACATACATACATATACAAGTTTAGAAAAGGGTTCAAATAAGAATAAGGAGTTTCCTAAGAATGGTAAGAACCAACAAAATTTTGACATTTGGCATTACAAATGATGGTGAAAGAACAAATCTAGGAAACTATGTCGATTATAATGATTAAAGAGTAATTCTAGGAAACTATGTCGATTATTGGTGATTTTAAATCTCAACCATTGATTAATATGATCCAATGGCTTTAATTTATTCCTAGTCTTCCTAGGAAACTACTTATTTTTAGGATAACCCTCCTCTATAAGTTTATACATATATATGTACACATATATAAGGTTTTTAACGAAGATGGAAAAACACATGTATTCATGTCGGTTCTAATGAAATATAATTTATTTATAAGTTTTATAATATTAATAATATCATTTAATGTATTAAATATGTTAATATAAGTGTGTAAATGAATTAATCACCAAAAATAATTACAAAAACGGGCTGCCGAGATTTGAAGTCGCGCCGACAGCCGTTCCTAAGAAACAAACATACCAAACCAAACCAACTGATCTAGGATGTCTGATGGTAATCAATTGCAAACAAATATTTAAATACATAATCCGATTATTTTCCACAAATTGATATAAACTCTAGAAATCTAAATCAGTTAACATGTTATACGTTCGAGTATTTAATGTTGGGGTTAATGTGCATCGATCAAAGACGAGTACAACCATATAAGAGATTACATTTTGATGATGTGATACTGATGGTTTATTTGATTGCTGAATGTGTCGGACAAGAACATATCAAGAAAACAGATCACACGAACACGATAATACAATTAAGTTTAGGGTTAAGGACGGTGAAAATTAGGTGATACAAACTGCACGATTAATTGAATTATAACAATCGTTTATATGTATAACGAGTTCAAGTTAGGGTTGACATAGATAAAACTGATATAACGAATCAACGAGATCATAATTTCCAATTCATAGGTGTCGACAAGATCGATTTTGACAAGGGTTTTGATTTCCTAAATCAATTTCTAAAATAATCAACTTGTTGATCAAGATTTAACGTTGGGTTTGAGGTGTTATAAACGGGTCATGTAATGGGTCTGGATCCAGTATACGGGTTGAATGGGTTATAGTATTAAAGTTACACCCTAGTCCCTATTGTTTGAAAGTGGATACATAATGGGATAATAGTTTAAGTTTGGGTCAAAATTGCCAAAATGTGAAAGTTATAAATATATAATATATAAATAATTAAATAATAATATAATAATAATTAAGTAACTCGATAAACGTGATATTATATTTAATAAAATAGCCTGAACATCGAAACGGGTCGGATATTTGATATAAATTTTTAAAAGTCCGAGTTGTTACAGTCTCCCCTACTTTAGGGAATTTCGTCTCGATATTAAAGAAAACTCTAACCACACCATTAAATTTAAAAAAAATTACATATGATTTAAAACTAATCATTATACAGAACTTTAAATAGTTGAAGCAACGCTGCAAATGAAAATACAATATGGACACTTATATATTGGATGTTCCAGCGGCGTATCCACCACGTCCTTATCATCTTTACATTTGTACCGTTATCTCATCTACTTTCGATTCTATATTACAACACACAATTGTACGCATTATGATTTCCATTCGAGGACTTCGATAATTATGTTCCGGACCATAATTACTGTTATCGTCGGATGGTCCACATGATCCGTCTAATCGTGTGGGTTTACAGATGTTTTAAAATACATGATTTTGAGGAACAAAAGTTTCAATGAGTTTTAATTATAAAACCAATGTATAAAACATTTCGAAAGTTGCGGTGGATTTAAATGAAAGGGTTTCTAAGACATCTTTTAAGACAAAAGTATAAGTTGTGAAAGTTGAGAAAGGGAAACTTATTAATAATTGAGGTTAATAAAAGGAGAATAAGTAAACACGATAGAATTAGGCTTTTATAACAATTTAATAAGTTTTATTCATAAAATAAGGTATGCAAAAGATTA
This sequence comes from Bidens hawaiensis, assembly GCF_021521415.1. Classification (NCBI taxonomy): domain Eukaryota; kingdom Viridiplantae; phylum Streptophyta; class Magnoliopsida; order Asterales; family Asteraceae; genus Bidens; species Bidens hawaiensis. The sequence continues at coordinate 188,528 of NW_027496373.1, read as the reverse complement.
ATAGTTCAAATTGAAATAATTCAATGCCATAAAAGGTATTACAATTCATAGTTGATAAAGATAAGATAAATTAAGAAAGATAAAGAAAACGACAAAAGTCTTTGGCGTCCTTGAGTAGCTTAGCTGATTCGGCTCGAAACACCTTGAGGAGTTGCATACGCAAGGACTTGAGTGGTCGAGGCAGATTCATTCGGCATTTCCTGAATAACTTGAGCTTGAATGGTTTGCAAGAGGGTCGTTTAGTTATGATATGCTCGGTAAACTTGAGCTTGCGGGTGCGGGGTTTGATACATTTGAGTTAAGTAAGGTTGACCTTGATTAATGGGAGGAACTTGAAAGGCATGGGGTTGATGGGTTTGAGCTTGGTAAGCATGGATACAATGAGGACATGAATTACGGAGATGATTTGGGTCTCTACAATGGTAGCAAGCACGGGTATTAGGAACACCGGGTTGAGTAGATGGCATTGTACTGTTTCGAGAAACGGGCATCTCAAATTGTTGGGGAGAAGTTGGTGCACTACGGACTTGACGACAGTAATTAGCAAGGTGGCCATAACGGTCACAATGGGTGACTACAATTGGAGTGGCTCAGGTGATGACAGAATGCAGGTATTGCAGATGGGGTTCTTACGTTTCTTGTTGGTCTCCTTTTCGGAAAAGTTCAAGAGGCTTGTGGTTGGGTAGGATTGGTTGCATGGATGTTTTGAATTTGGGTCACTAACCTAGGGATCGTAGCAGTTAACTCTCTGGCTATACAAGCAGCTATACGACGGTGACGAGAATCAGTCGATCGAGGATGACATTGGTTTCTCAGGGAAGGCATTCTACGAAGATCAAAAATATAGATTTATAAGAATAAGTTGAGGAAATAAACGTTAATTACTTAGATAGCTTATGAAAAATTTTCTTTTAGAAATGGAGATTTGCGTTGTACTTGAGGAATAAAAGTTAAAGATTACAAGATTAGGGGGTATATTGCGTAAATAGTTATTAGATGATATAGTCAATATGATTAATGTGTGATAACTACATGAGGAGATGAGGTCAGTTTAAAAGTTGTTATTTATTTGATTAAGTTAACTTCACAATAAACTAATGAAACATAATTTGTGTGTTGGCTTCCCATGAGCTTTCCATGGCAATTTGAATGGCCCAGCGAATTAACGAAAAACAACTGAGTTGGACAACCCATGAGCGTTACATGACATTTTAACTATCCCAACTAATTAATGAATTAACAATACAATATAGTTTGTCGGGCCATGAGCGTTACATGGCGTTTTAACTGACCAAACTAATTAACGAAGTTGGAGCATCCCGTGAACCACCACGTATGATGAATACAAAAAAAATAACATACAAAACAAGTTGAGAAATGGATCGTAGGAGTGCCCATGGATACCATGGATTTTTCACCCAACTAACCATTTAAATAACAATACACAATAATCAGAACTTATCGAATTTAGCCACGAACCACCGTGAATTCGGTTTAACGACAACCTAAGGTGTCGATCGTATGATAGTTGTGTTCCTGCTTTGGCCTATAAACTCGAGTACTATCGCGAGGTTATCCTCCAGGTAAGGAATAGCGTCTTACCTTGGGTTCTCAGAACCGGTTTGCCAAGGCCCAACTTACAATACTCTCCCCCTTCCAGATACTACATGAACTTGTCATACTACCTAGCCTTAAGGTGAGGAGTAAAAACAAAAGTAGGGAATTCTTAAGGAATTTCCTAAAAATAAAAGGCAATCTAAATTAAGAAAATTTTTCTTTGAAGGTTGAGACATGGCTTCGGAGTTGTGTGTGTGTGCATAACAATATAATAATAAGCAAAGATAATTTAACTAAGGAAAGCAGTAAACAATTTTTTTAACACATACAAGCAAACAGATAAGCACATATGGGGCTGCTAAGCATGTTACTATGGTACCACTAACGACCTATCTTAAACCTTCGGCTCTGATACCAATCTGTCACACCCCAACCTACACCGGAAATGCTGGGGCGTGAGCTGATTGCTCACAGCTCTCAAGATACTATCATGTAATATATATTAAAAGTGACAATATCTATTAAATTAAATTAAAATCAAGTACATCAAAGTTTACAAATTACATAATTTAGAAATGAAACTATTAAAACAAAATTCCAAAGTTTAATTCTTGTATCTTCTTCTCTAGCATTCGATCCTAAATTTCTTCAACAAATTTTGCTAATCATATCATACGGTAACCTGCATATACGTTAAAAATACAATAATTTTTTCAACACTAGGTTGAGTGAATAAACACTAGATTTAAGACACTAAAATAATAATATAAAAGAGCAAATTATGTCAAGTGAGATAAACAATTTAACCAATAAGCAAGTAATTACGTTGTCGGTAAGCTCGATGCCAGATGAACTGAACGCTGGCTAAAACTACGGGCGTATGATCATACTAGTCTAAGAATAAGGTGGACCTCTATAAGTGCGGGCAATTAAGAAAATAAGCATATAACACGTTAGACATAAATTGTTAAACACACATGACTTAACAATTGCAAATTTGAGTATTAAATAATAGTAAAATATCTACGAATGCATATTTCACCAAAACAGTATAAAATGAATAAAAAGAGGAGAGTGAGATACTCACCTTACTAGATGAGTAAACGGGATTAGTAAGATAATAATAAGAATGAAGATCAGCGATTCACAAAAAGAGGAGAGTGAGATACTCACCTTACTAGATGAGCAAACGGGATTAGTAAGATAATAATAAGAATGAAGACCGGCGATTCACGTGTTGACGATAAAGCCTAATACAAGATTAAATGCGAAAACAAATATTAGGATTTGACGGGTAGTATAGTGTTCGAGAGTTTGATGATCGATTATTATTTTGTTAAATATATTACTTTGACATTAATTTATAGGTCCTTTAAATCTTTTAAATTAATTAATATATCTAATAAATGAAAATATTATGTAAAGATACATGTTCATAATATATAAGTATAAAAAAGTAATTATATATATATATAAAATACATAATCATGATATTTATGTATAAAAAGTTAATTTAACCATTTAAATATGTATAACCAATTTTTATTTATCTAAATTTTAGATATTTCGATTTACACGAGTTTTATTATATATATATTTATATATATACATACATATATATATAAGTTTATGCACATAGGGGAGGGATATTTTGAGAACTTGATGAGTTGTAATAACTTTAAGAACTCAATTTTGGACCACACATTTAATTAAATGATATGAAATATGTGGCTGAGATTAAATTTAATTAAAAAATGAATCAGGATAGAGAATAAATATTTTTGATAATTACACAAGTTTAAATATTAGTTACACATGTGTAATAAGTCGATTCGGTGTGTAAAAAAAATACTGTAGTTTTTTGTACATTACTTACACTTACGTATTACACATGTGTAAAAAAAATTAAAAAAAAATTGTTACGTTGAGTTTTTTCGAGTTCTTAAAACTCAAAGTGGTTCTCAAAAGAAATCAATCCATGCATATATATGTACACATATATAAGGTTTTTAACAAAGATGGAAAAACACATGTATGCATGTCGATTTGTAGTAAAATATAATTTATTTATATGTTTTATGATATTAATAATATCATTTAATGTATTAAATATGTTAATATAAGTGTGTAAATGAATTAACCACCAAAAATAATTACAAAAACATGCTGCCAAAAAACGAACCCGCGCCGGAAGTCGTTCCCAAGAAACAAGTACACCAAACCAAACCAATTGATCTAGGCTGTCTGATGGTAATCAAATGCAAACAAATATTTAAATACATAATCCGATTTTTTCCCCAAATTGATATAAACCCTAGAAATCTAAATTAGTTAATATGTTATACGTTCGAGTAATTAATGTTGGGGTTAATGTGCAGCGATCAAAGACGAGTACAACCATATAACGATTACCTTTGACAATGTGATACTAATGGTGTCACACCCTCAATTTTCGACTAATGGGGTTTTACGTGAGGCGCGTGACATACCAGGATCTTGCCATGTGTCATAATATTTCTTATCATAAAGGAGGTAAGCACATTAACTATATAATTTTACATTTGCGGAAGCATATAATTAATTAAAACACTTAATATCCAAAAAGTCTACAATTGTTACCCAGTAGTACTACCTTTCATTACCCAGCTAATGTACAATTGTTAACGGTCCAATGTGTATGGGGGATTTCAGTTTGAGTTCACTATGTAGACATGAGGTATTAAAAAAGTATACAATGTTTAAAAAGTTTTGTATGCATGCTTTCTCCCCCAAAAGGATTAAGTAAAAAGAGGGGCAGTGAAACTCACCTCGAATGCGGTTTAAATGGAAGTCAACTACTTAAGTCAAAGTTGCATACTAGTAACTTAAACAATACAAGAACTATAAGTATTTGCTAAGCGATCCCTAGAACCCTTAGTATCCAAACAATCCAATTGTTTATTAGATGTTTGACCAATGTTTGACTTTTCTTTGACTTTGAACAAAGTTTGACTTTTGTTGACTTTTGACTTTCGTTGACTTTGACCGAAAAGGTCCAAGTCGTTGACCGTTGACTGAAAAGTCCAAGTCTCGATGACCGGAGACTAAAGTTCAAGTTTTGTTGACTGTTGACCAAAATGTTGACCGTTGACCAAAATATTGATCTTTGACCCAAAATATTGACCGATGGTCCGTTGGTGAATTTTGACCAATTATCTAGACTTAGCCTAGTCGTATAATATCCTTAATCTCGATTTATAATTCAATCAATCATGTAACTTGCACTTAGCCACTTTTCATAAAGTCTTATAACTAACTCAATATTTATAAATCATAAGTAAGATAAACATCAATCAAATGGTTTCAAGTTGACCAACAAAGTCAAATTCCAAGTTAACACAACAATCTTTGCACAAACTATAACTATTTTACCAAAACAACAAGCTAGACAAATTTGGATAGATTTCTAAACACCAAGGTCCATTTTTCTAACCAACTAAATCTTGGAAATAAATTACCAAACAATTTCCATCGAAACTATCAAGTATTAGGTATCTCCAGAAATGTTTTTGTAATTTTTCAACACTCACAACAATCATTAAAATTCATATACTATAGCAACCTACCTTCATCTACTCTATCTACGCAACACAAAGTAAATATTTGTCAAAAATTCCATATATGTCTAATGAATGCAAGACCAAATGATTTGTTTCAGAACTCAATGTATAACACTCCAGAAGTGGAATCACTAAAATATTCATTTTCAATAACAAGTTATACCCTTTATAAGACAGACCAGAAAATTACCTGTTCAACCAGAATTAATACCCGATTTTGTAAGTTCATAAACAATAGTCAAATAGAGTCCACAAATTATGATTTTTGCCTTTTTGAAAACTAGACTCAAGGTACTTAACCTTGGCATCAAGAATCAATCAAAAATACCATCTTATCAACAAGTTATACAACTAACAATCTAGATCACAAAATCTGTCAGCAAGCAGAACCAAATCAAAACTTACAACAATCATGATTGTTATATCTCTATGATCCTAAATCACCAAGGGATCATTCTATATGATTAAAACACATCTTTTTATTGTTTATACAGATTTTATTACAAAGATTTTTCGGGTTTACATATCAAGAAACAAACAAAACAATCTTAATGTAGATTGTCAATTTTATCATATTTCATTTTCTTATGATTTCATGTGCTTGGATACTTTCATCCCACAATCCCAAATCAAATAAAAGTAAACAAAAAGATATAAAAACATGCTTACTTTCTTGTTTTATCATTGAAGAGTCCAAAACCTTGATTCAAGAATCACCAAAACCAATTGTATGTATGTCTAGAAAGAAGTTGTAAAGAAAGTGTTGTTTAGAGAGAAAAATGTGATATGTGTGAGTGTGTGTAGTGTAGATTTCGGACAAGGAAGGAGAAAAGGAAGATAAAAGGTTTTCAAATCAAAGGTTGTGTAACCAAAATCTAATTAAAAACATATTAACTCTCATTAACAACAATTTAACTACTATTAATCAATAATAAACTTTAGGTTAAGATTTTTATTTAATAACATGTATCATTTAACATTTTTAATTCAAGTTTACTACGTATAACATAATCCAAAGATCATGGTACATATTAATAATTAACTTGTACATGTAATATAAGATGCATGTAACAATCATTCTTGACCATTTCTTACAATTAACATACATATTGACATGTAACATATGACATGTAGCATGTAACATATATTACCATAGTTCATAATGTTACATGTGACAAGTAGTGTGTAATATATATCACATTAATTTTTGGTGTAACATGTGACAAGTAGTATGTAATATATATCACACTAGATTATATAACACGTCACATGTAGCACCTAACATATTGCCTACCATATGTATCATAACATTTGTAACAAGTTATCATATTTCATGTAATATGTATCATAACATTTTGTAGGTCCCCCCGGGGGCGTCGCCGATCGATACGAGATCCGCACGAGGTCTAGGAGTGCGGAATCCTCCTAGACTCGTTAATGGTGTACAAGATGAAGAACACAAACACGTACACGAACAAATACACGAACAAATACAAGAACGGGATAAACAAATCTGCAGATTCTTTATAATAATAATTAAACAAACACGTTACATACCGTAACAAAACAGAAACACGTCCTACCCGAGGTGAGCTCTACCTCGGGTCGTCCCTAACGACACTCTCTCTCTGTTTGTTCTCTCTCGACACTCAAACTGTAACACACAACTCTCTGAATTACTGGATTACTTAACCTAAACAAGACACACGTATATATATATAAACTTCAGTAGGCGTCAGTAGGCGAAGTTGTTCATAACTTCGCCTATGGCGAAGTTGTGATAACTTCGCCTAAGGTGAAGTTGTCCTAACTTCGCCGTTGGCGAAGTTGTTCTAACTTCGCCTAAGGCGAAGTTGTTCTAACTTCACCTATGGCGTCTCCGCTGGTCTGAATTGCATAGCGACGGTCACAAAATGCACCAACAGTCTCCCCTTTGACCGTTGCTCTCAATTCTAACAAACACAAAAGATCATCTGTTACAAAACATGCACCAACAGACTCCCTCTTAACTGATGATCTTCTGTTTGCTCATCAACCAGCCGTGTCGGAAACTGTCCTGTAGCTTCACAAATCTACCAATCACCCAGCGTCTTCCATATCAGATCTCCCCTTCAGTGTAAGCTTCTCCGACTATAATGATTGAGGTCTTTGAAATGCATGCATCCTCGTGCCAATAGATCATCTCAACCAATCACGTGAGTCCATCTGACTTCACCAACACGTGAAGTTGGGCGTCCTCCACAACTTCATCAACTCGTCGGCATACGATAAGGTTTAATCTTCAACTACTCAACATCAAGTGATCAATTTCATCACAAAAACACCTTGACAGAATCTAACACATGACCATTAATTAATCCGAAGCATCTTCAATCACCAGGGATAACGATCAAGAACATAAACACTTTAGTTCCCGATTAAATCCAACTTGTTCCAGAATTTTCACTCTAATAAATAAGTATCACGTTTCAGGATCCAATTCTCGAACGCCTTGAAAATAACATAAATAATATGCTCTGACCGCAATCCAGTAATGACGAAAACCTTCAGTTCAATTTGACTTTCTTCAGTTGGTCAACCTCGAACAACAACAATTTCATTGCCCACAAACACCCAAATATGTGTCAATATCCAGTTTCAATCAATATCCCATTCTCAAACTCAACTCCATATCCAGAGTTGACACGTATTTGTTCACACGTAAGACCAAGAGATAACAAGTTTCACTCGTTGACGGAACAACGTCTTCGGTCTCACAATAATCGTGTACACCTGGCCATACAGACGAAAACTCCAAATACTCTTTTTTTTTTTTTTTTTAACTTCGCCTAAAGTCAACTTCGCCTGTTCATAACTTCGCCTGTTCATAACTTCGCCTGTCCATAACTTCGCCAGACCTTATATCTTCGCTGAAACCCTACGAACAGTGACGGCAACTTCGCCTGATGAACAATAACTTCGCCTGCGGCGCTGTTCGACCAGAAACGCACAGAAACGTGCCAGAAACACCAAAACGCAGATCTCGAACCATAGCATAAGAGCCTAAGGCTCTGATACCACATGTAGGTCCCCCCGGGGGCGTCGCCGATCGATACGAGATCCGCACGAGGTCTAGGAGTGCGGAATCCTCCTAGACTCGTTAATGGTGTACAAGATGAAGAACACAAACACGTACACGAACAAATACACGAACAAATACAAGAACGGGATAAACAAATCTGCAGATTCTTTATAATAATAATTAAACAAACACGTTACATACCGTAACAAAACAGAAACACGTCCGACCCGAGGTGAGCTCTACCTCGGGTCGTCCCTAACGACACTCTCTCTCTGTTTGTTCTCTCTCGACACTCAAACTGTAACACACAACTCTCTGAATTACTGGATTACTTAACCTAAACAAGACACACTTATATATATATAAACTTCAGTAGGTGTCAGTAGGCGAAGTTGTTCATAACTTCGCCTATGGCGAAGTTGTGATAACTTCGCCTAAGGTGAAGTTGTCCTAACTTCGCCGTTGGCGAAGTTGTTCTAACTTCGCCTAAGGCGAAGTTGTTCTAACTTCACCTATGGCGTCTCCGCTGGTCTGAATTGCATAGCGACGGTCACAAAATGCACCAACACATTTGTAACAAGTTTATTATTTTAATCAATAGTACTTGTTATTGTTGTTAGGCTGCCAACGACTCAGACAAACTCGTGTGTGTGATTTTGCGACATGTGACATGCGACATGCATGCTAGTTTTCTGACTGAGTTAACAAAATTAACTGAGTTTAGTTAACTGGGTTAACCTACAAATGCCGGGTGTCACAGAAGGTTTATTTGATTGCTGAAGGTGTCGGCCAAGAAGAATTCAAGAACACAGATCACATGAACACGATAATATAATTAAGTTTAGGGTTAAGGACGACGAAAATTAGGTGATACTAACTGCACGATTAATTGAATTATAACTATCGTTTATATGCATAACGAGTTCCAGTTAGGGTCGGCATAGATAAAGCTGGTATAACGAATCAACGAGATCATAATTTCCAATTCAAGGGTGTCGGAAAGATCTATTTTTACAAGGGTTTTGATTTCCTAAATCAATTTCTATAATAATCAACTTGTTGATCAAGATTTAACGTCGGGTTTGAGGTGTTATAAACGGGTCGGGTTACGGGTCTGGATCCAGTATACGGGTTAAATGGTTTATAATATAAAAGTTACACCCTAGTCCCATTAGTTTGAAAGTGGATACATAATGAGATAATAGTTTAAGTTTGGGTCAAAATTGCCAAAATGTGAAAGTTATAAATATATAATATACAAATAATTATATAATAATAAAATAATAATTAAATAACTTGATAAATGTGATATTTTATTTAATAAAATAGCCCGAACATCGAAACGGGTTGGGTATTTAATATAAATTTTGAAAAGTCCGAGTTGTTACAATCTTGATAGGGTACCAAAGTGAATTAGAGTGGGTATAATAACAAAAATGTAAACAAAAATTCTTGTTGAGAGTAAGTCTTATATACCTTAGTCATATGAAGAGGAGAATATTCCCTGATAATGCACATGTAATATTCATTGTATGAAAGTGGAGAGCATGTCGACGTCTAAATACGACTAGCGATAATTGATTATTCTCATATTTTGAGGCTTCACAACTTAGGGGTGCACTACATTCCCAAGGATGTATGGATGGTTTGTTATGAAATGTATCTATCATCATGGAAGGTATGTGAAACATCCAAATCCATCTAGGATTAAATGCGGAGAATATGAGTTTGATTGTTACTAGGTGACGCATGATATTACAAGTCTTTTCCCCGTCGTCTTAGCACATAATAATGGTTTAAAGACATACTAGTTTGATAGTCTACCATTCATCTTGTATTTATGGATCAATAGTCATGATATTGTTCAGGATTTCTCAATGGTAGCTCATTGAGGGCCTAACGACTCTAGTTATTTAGAGTAAAGATCTAGTCTAAATGTGATTGAAGTCTATGATGGTTGAAGGTGTGTTTTATCGCAATTTAATATTAGAACTTAAGCTAAAGTATGCTATAGTTTGTTGCTGTCAAGGACAATAGTCATGCCATTATGAGTAAGGACCTTAGGCGAATGCTTATGCACACATGTGACTAAGAATAAATTCTATACGATTCGGAATACAAAAAGACAAATGCGACTAACAAGAATATTATAGGATTCAGAATACGAAAAGATCCTGCTTTTTGGTGTTGAATATAGATGTCAAGTTATCGAGTAGTCTTTCGGGATGTTCAGCGTCGGTCTAGAGTTAGAATCTGAATCGTAGGGTTTATATCATGGAATTCTTGAGTTAAACAACTCTGTAATGCTATACTAGCAATGGAGAGCAATCCCCACATAGGATGGAGTTACCTATTAGGGCAGTTGGGTGGCCAAGAATGAAAAAAATAACGTTTGCCATTTGTATGTTTGCGGTCCAAAATGAACTAAAGGTGGATTATCAATCCACAGAAGGAATCTATTACTTCTGGTAGTTGGGATTTGCGTGAACAGTATGTCACGTTAACCTCGAGGTTTGAATAAGATGATACGTTCGACTTTCGTTTCTCATTCATGAATTGTAAAAATTCAGGCATTTAATCATAAACGTGGAGATTCAAACTGATTCTAAAGAGTAAAGGTCAATTGTTCTTTTAGGCTTAAAGAAAGCACCTTGTGAACAATGGAGTGTGCTTGGCTTATGCTAATTGAAATGGATGCTCATACTCTTTTACGCGTTTATCATGATTTAAGAATCTCATGTTTTAAGAGTTTGGTTATCAGCACTAACTGTTAACACTAAGGTTTATTTATTAAAATTGTATATGTTTTGGTAATCTAAGATCTTTTTCCCACGTGGTTCTACGAAGATGATACTTTAAGGAAGAATTCTCATTCTTCTGTTGCACTACCACTTAGAATTACAATATGATTGCATAGTTGTAGAATTAACATATATGAGCAATGTGAAAATTCGCTTGCTATGAACTCTAGTGTTTCATTACATGAATGATATGTGCAGGACAGGAGATAACTATGAAGCTGAGATGGGTTTCAAATGATCATAAGGATTAGATGAAGAGATGTATAACATGTGAAAATCGAAATGGCAGTAGAATTTGAAATGATATGGCGATTTATGTTTTTTTTTTGAAATATCCAGATACTACATAATTGTTTTCAAAGTAGTTACATACTCGTAACTTATGAAAGACTCCTATTTGTAATCGAGTACATATTTTACTAAAAATATATATATGCCATTAGAATTTAACGTCTATAATCATTATGAAAAGTTGATTGGTTTTCACTCAAAGCCTATAGGAAAGTTCTTTTTATAACCGATGGTATATATATGTATATATATATATCATTTGCAAGACTTTTATATATGGAGTTTTAAGATCCTTGTATATTTGAAAAATATGTTGATGTAAATAAAAAGTGAAAACATTGAGCAAAGGCTCTCGATCTATAACTCGCGAAACTGTATAGTATGTGATTCTATTAAACATACTCTAGTACTGAAGTTTTTTTTTCATGGCGTGGGGTACAAGAACATAGAATCGTGAGAATCAGAGAATCCCAAAAAGTCTCGTTCCCAGCTAAGGGACACATTTTAAGGTAGCTACGATGTAGGTTCATAATGAATAATTTTTTATTTTTGTGACTCCGTGAGCGATGTAGCGTGGTGATGAGCGTCTGCATATACACAGAAGCCCAAAAGCTAAGAAATTTTTATCGTGTGTCCTGGCCAATGTTTTTATTAAGGTTATTAGGTTTTGATCTTAGGATTTCAAAGTAAATGTTAGACATTTCGAATTCCATGACTGTAAGTCAACTTAGCATAGGGTGGTGTTATGTTTACCCTATAAGATGTTTGCCCAATTTGGAGGACCGGATTCTAGTACAAACTTATGACTGTAAACTGATATGAACATTTTCTGTAACCATAGAGTTTCCTATTATCATGGGCTTGACTGAAAGGAGCACAAACTTGATTTGCCCAAAGCATGCATGGAATTGGAATGACCATGAATATTCGTTCAGATGAGTCTCCATTTAATCTTAGTCTCTTTAGATTCTCTCACGTTCGCTCGATGTCTTTACGCTAAGTCCAACAAATAAGATTTGACACCAAGACCATTTGTGTGGTGCGAATCTATACTCCTTTTGTATGTACCACATTGCCAAGTACCCAGCTTGTTGGCATTGGATTGCTAATCTCGGGGGACGCTTTCCTCGAAGGTGTGGATTGTTGATAATGTTACTTACAGTATTCCTATTACGGGAGTTGGTGGCACACATACCTTAAGGGTATATTGAGGTGACCAAATCATCTTTGCTCCTTCACGGGTAGAAGCACTACTTGGGTTGAGTTTGAAGGGGTTGCATGATTGGGACTTGTTTAGAGTATGTTTGGTAAACTTGAGCTTGTGGGTATGGAATTTGATAGGGTTGGGTTAGGTAAGGTTGATACTAATTGACGAGAGGAGCTTGAAGGATGTGGGGTTGATAGGTTTGGACTTGGTGGTCATGGTTAGTTGTCACACCCCGCCATGGCGGAATCGCGAGGGGCTACGAACATGTTGTCAAAGCGTATGATTATCACAAACACAAACACACAAATTGGATACATAGTTAAAAGTTCAGAGTTTGCATCCAAAAATTAAAGTTAAGTCTCAAAACATTTATTAAAAAAAATTTTGTTTAAGAGATTTTGCCCCTATGACCCAACAATTGGGTTATACAAGTAAAATCCTCGAAAATGCGTATCCGACACTTATGTGTATGTTATCCTATGACGCTTTCCACTTGAGCGCTTGTGCTATATGTACCTGAAAAACATACTTTAAAATGTCCACGCAATGTTGGTGAGTTCACAGGTTTTAGCGTTTAAAAGTTTGTAAAACCTTTTCGTTCGAAAAAGTTTCGTGTATACGTTAAGTATAAAAAAGTAAGTGTTTGACCCATCGTAAGCTAGCATAGAATAAGATAATTATGAACTACATGAGGCATAACCATACCAAGACATAGGTGTTTTTCCCCTCAGTCGTACCTCACGAGCAAGTGAGTAGACACTATGCAGTCATTCGACCATGCGGATTAGCGGTAGGAGCGACTAACCATGACCGGGGGCATCAATCCCAATAGTACTATTCATAGAATCTTAGGCTAATACAAGCTAATGGTTATTGATATGTTGATGCAGGGGACTTCTCGAGCTCTAAGTGATAACTCATGTAAATATAAAGGTCGGAACTTGTTTATCAGGATCGTATAAAAGTGAGAATGAGTATGTTCCCCCTCCCCCGAGTTTTATAAAACATTAAAAAGCGTAAAAAGGGGTCGTGAAACTCACCTTTGAGTTTCCAAGTGTGATAGCTAGCTAATATCGAAAACAAGCGTGGAACTTCTCCTAACCGTGACCTAATCAGTTACACTTACTCTGAATCCCATAGTACAATATCAAGTTACAAGTTGATCTTGTATAAAGTCCACCCAACATGTTAGACTCGATGTTGTATGTGTTTATTGCTAATGTATATCTAGATGAACCGTTGGTGATTCGTTTACGTGTTTTATTGTACGTTTATGTTTTAGATCAATGTATATAAGGTTATATATATATATATATATTAAGAAAGCCATTATTAATCCATAAGTTCTCACACGAGCTTTATATTATGACTTGGTGGCTTAGTGCTAGTATCTAACACTTTATATGTTGTTAAATTATTGACTTATTCTTGAGCGATTTTGGGGTGTGAAGCGACCCGATTTTCTTGTATCAAGCAACCTTTTTTTGACTCGAAATTTTTATCACATAATCTCACATGTCTTACTTTTCCAGAAAACTATGATACATAATTTTGAAGGTGTTTAATGGGTCCAAACATATTTAATACTTCCTTCGTTCCATTATAAGTGTTTTAGATATTCTTTTTTATTTGTCCCATTACAAGTGTCCACTTTCAAAATTTATTAGCCAATTTCCAATTTTTCCCTTAGACACAAACAACTAACATTAATAAACAATATTGATGGACCTACTTTTCAAGGACATTATTTTCATTTGGTAAGAAAAAAAGTAATCATTCAACTCACCTTAAACTTTGTGTTTTTTAAGAATGGACACTTATAATGAGACGGATGGAGTAGCAGACAAGGGTCGTACAACGAAATGTATTGATAATATGTGGGAAAATCTTTATTTGACAGACCTAAACTTATTTACATGAATAGTGTGAGTACACCTTTTAAACCTAACAATAGAGGTAATTTTTACAAAAATAATCATGTCTATTGGATTTAATTTGAATGAGTTATGGGTCCTTGAGTGAGACTCAAAATATTTTGACAACATGAACGTTTTGACACATATTTTTGTAAAGTCAATTTATGGCAACAAAATCGTCCAAATTACATGAAACCGGTTGGGTTGGACACTAGACTCTGAGTGGTGTATTTTAGACTCAAGAATCGATCATTTTGATTATGTATGGACCGAGTTATGGTATTGGGAATCCGAGGTAAAATTCTGCCAGCTCCCTAACCACGTGAAATTGTACTTTGAAGCCCCTTTTGCACATTTTTGAAGAGTATATGTTACAAGCCAAACAGAAGAACTCAACCTAAACGACTTTTGTTTGGCTTGTAACATTGGTATCAGAGCCAAACAGAAGAACTCAACCCAAAAAACTAGTCTGATAAGTGAGGGAACCCATTTGGCTTATAAACCCCACAACAGTTGTCCATACAACCGATGTGGGACAAGCCCCATACCTTGCAATGGTTTCAGTCCGTTACAATGCACCTTCCTTAAGGGCCAACGTCCTCATTGGTCACGGCCATGTTGGTCAAGGCTGGCTCACTCCAGGCCACCACTCCGTGGGCCACCACTCCGAGTCCTCGTTGGTCACGGCTGGCTCACTCCAGGCCACCACTACGTAGGCCACCACTCCGAGGTTGGCTCTGATACCAATGTTACAAGCCAAACAGAAGAACTCAACCCAAAAGACTAGTCTGATAAGTGAGGGAACTCATTTGGCTTATAAACCCCACATCAGTTGCCCAAACAACCGATGTGGGACAAGCCCCATACCTTGCAATGGTTTCAGTCCGTAACAGTATAACCATTTTATGCTTTGGTTAATGATTCAACAACTGGTCTAACACTATTTTTAACATACTTTAGGTCTCAAATCCATATAGTATCTCATCTTCTAACTGAATATATATAAGATGTTCATATTTTTTTATTTATAATTTTTGTCCAACGTTCATGTCTTGGATCACTCCACTTTTATTCTTTTTTCAAAAATAATTAAGAAGAGAAGAAATCTTGAGCTCCTAGCACCAGTCTAGCTTTCCTTTCGCAGTTCATCATCTATAACTCTTGTATGTTTGTTTCTTAGACATAATTTCTTCGATGATTTTTGTCACACCCCGACTAGGTAGTTGCGGAAGCGTAATACGGGAATGTAACAGATAACACTGGTATCAACAACATTGTTTATAAAGAAATTCAACAACTAATTTACATCATATTACATGGGTTGGTACTATGTTTACAAACTAGATGAGAATTGTCACACCCCCAAATTTCCACTAACGGAGTTTTACCGTAAGGCGGGTGACAAACCAGGATCCGAACACATTAATCACACCAAACGACATCTATATGGTCTTAAAAGTTTTAACAAATCAAAATAAAATGTTCAGAGTACTTAAGTGCTAGTGCGGAAGCTAAACAAAGTGCGGGAGCCATCTCCCAAAACAAGTTTAAATAATTCATGGCGCTACAAGCGCAAAACCAATATCAAATAATTGTTTTCAAACTTAAACCAATGCGAATCCATGCATGCAATGTTATCCTAATCCAAGTGCTTGCTAGTGACCTGAGGAAAACATGCTAAAAAAGAGTCAACACATATGTGTAACGATTCCGACGAAACCAGGTATACCCTAACCGGTAGACGTTAGTTACGTCATATGTAATGTCGGGTACATGAGTTACCATGGTAATTATACGAGAATACATGGTTCATTGTATTGATTGTACGTGAATACATAATTCACTGTATTGAATATGCGATCAATCGATCGATAGTTATTGAAACCCGAATGAATCGAGGGTTCAATTATAGACGAAATATATAATATTTAGCGATGTTTACAAAGTATTAAAGCTTCGGGATAAGTGAATTAAAGCATAGAAAAAAAGGATTTCGATTTAATGGTACGTCGGTACGTTAAACGAAACCTTTATTACCAAACCGAGCAAGAGACGATCGATCAAGCCGAAAAAGATGCACAATTATTAATACTATGATGTTTTAAGTTAACAAATGTCATGGTTTAAGTTTTTAAATCGGTTTTATATATATTTCGTTTTTAATCCGAAAAACGACCGTTTTAACCTCGTTTTAAGCCAAATTTAACATTTAACCGAAAAACGAACTAAACCAGATTATCCAAAACATTATCCGGATATCCGAAATCCAAACATGTGGCCACAAATGAAGTTGTGGGTCCCCCCCACCCATCCTTTAGGTCCGATCGGACCCCCCTCACCCAAACAACACTTCATTTTCTTTTTTCACAACACAAACCATCAATCCCTTTATTCTCTCAAGATCAAGAACCAAAAACCAAGCTTTTTAACAAGAAAAACCGAGGTAAAATCTTGTTATGTACGGGTTTAAGTTCGTTTCTTGAGTGTTCTTGCAAGGAAATAAGGTTTCCAAGTGAAAAAGGGTGAAAACCCGAGATGGATCCGATTCTTGGATGATCAAGTGATGTATACGGGTTATACAAGGGATCTTGGTCTAAGAAATGAGTTAAACGAACCAAAAACGAATTTTTACGGTTAAATCGTTGTTTTTATATCATAACCGAAACCATGAAAGAAATGGCTTGATTGTGGGTGTAACTTGCTTGGTGTGGTGTTAGTGTGCTTGTAGGTGTTGTATCTAGTTGCTTGCAAGGGCTAGAAAGCGAGATTCTTGCGGTTTGAAGCTAGAAACTCAAGGTAGTTCGGTTTTGTGTGATGTTTGTATATTTGGACAGATTGTGTTTCGTGAAGAGTTAGGTTATGAAATTTTACAGGGATGATCTACACATGAAAATATGAGTTCTGTGAATTTTTGGTAATTTTTGGATAAAGGATGAATATTTGGTGAATTTAATGCTCGGTTTTGGCCAAAAATGGTGAAAAATAGTTAAATATCATGAAAAATTCTGGAAAAATTGCAGATAAGCTTTTTATAACATGTATAAGTCACACACAAAATTTGAAGTCATTTGGAGAAGTCTAAGTAGGCTTTTCGGTTAAACGATTTCTAGGGTTTTCTAGCTCGGTTTTAGTGAAAATGGCATTTAAAAAGAAATTTTGGTTCTGGAAAAATTACAGGGGACTATGGAGATGGCAGGGGTCATCCAGGAGAAATTTGGGATTTTTCTAAGATCGTTTGGTATTTACGACATATTTAGTGTTTAAATGGTGTTTAAAAATAGATAAATAAATTTTAAATATAGAAATTAATTCTGGAAATATTTTTATAAATTTCCCCACGGTCAAAATGTTATTTGTACAAAATTTCAAGATCCGAGGTTAAACGGATAATTATTTGTGCTAATTATCAAACTTTTAAAGTTAAAACGCGTAAACCGGTGAAGTTCGCTTAAGCGAGCTGACTGGTGTATAAAAACCCAAAAAATGGACTATTTTCATATAATTGACTTAAACAAGTAAAAATGAATCATCCGAAAATAATTCGGATGATTTGGGTATTTTTAACCGATTTAACAGTTTCCGGTACGCCAAAGACGGAAACGGGTCCCGCGGTCAATCGGGGCGTCTAAACCGAGTACTAATTTCACCACTTTAATTAAATTATCAGTCAACAACTATTTTCGGGTCGTGTGTGACCAAACTCATTTTGAAACATAAAATTGGATAACCGTGCTGGGCACGCAAAACGGGGAAAACGAACTAATAGAAAATTTGACTGTTGAACTCTAAACGGCATCACAATCTGAGTCCGGAGAAGTATTTCGGGTACAGTACTGGGTTAACAGTGTCCCCAGATGTACCAGTTGATACGGTTAAAATATTATATAAACAATAAGTGTATAATAACGATCTTAGGGATCATATTACAGATTGGACGCGTTAATTGATAATGATTGTTGTTACCTGCTTGCATGTGCTAAGGTGAGTTTCACGAGCCCCTTTTTACTGAACTGTTTTAAATATTTTCCCGGGGCGGAAAGCATGTTTCTATCAAAATGTTTAAGTACATGCTGATCTCATGGAAATGAATGTATTTATATAATGTTTATTGTACGGGAATCGTACGGTAATGTATTAAGATGGTAATTGTCTGAGTTGCTAACATTGTAAGGCCCGAAACAGTGTTCTGGGTTAACAGTGTCCCCAGAGGTTATTAAATGGGTTTCTGGGTTAACAGTGTCCCCAGAGGGTATTAAATGTGTTTCTGGGTTAACAGTGTCCCCAGAGGTTATTAGATGTGTTTCTGGGTTAACAGTGTCCCCAGAGGTTATTAAATGTGTTTCTGGGTTAACAGTGTCCCCAGAGGTTATTAGATGTGTTTCTGGGTTAACAGTGTCCCCAGAGGTTATTAAATGTGTTACTGGGTTAACAGTGTCCCCAGATAATATTATATTATGATATGGATTTATCATGGTTTACTAAAATTGTGAAACTCACCAACTATTCGTAGTTGACCCGTTTTCTCACATGCTTTTCAGGTACAATTAAGATGAAGTGATTGCTTACGTGCTAAGTGCTTGATGTGTGTAAGATTTGCGTGCGGGATGTTAGGATACATTATGACAGATAGAATTAAGTATCGTATGGTGTGATGTGTGTATCACCTAGTCGGTAATGAAATACGAGATAATGTAATTTTGAAGTATATTAATGCATTCAGTTTTCTTTATAAACAATGTGGTTGATATCAGAGGTGTCTGTCGCATCCCGTTTACGTTTCCGCTGCGGTTGCGGGGTATTACAGAACTTGGTATCAGAGCCATTGGTTATAAGAAATTAGGATGTCTTTAAAAGATACCTAAAATATAACCAGTAGCTCAAGTATTATAGGATCTGAATATCAACTAATAATTTATAGTGACGAGAGCTGGATGAACTTGGACGGACAAGTGAGTTATTATGGTCCGGAACATAATAACAGACTTGTCCGCACGAGGGAATTCAGGGGAAGTCACGGGGTACATTAATAGGTAAAAATGGCAACATATGTGTAAAGTATATAATATTATTTATGCGTGCTAAGGTGTATATATATATGTGCATATCTTGTGGGTACAAGTATTGAGAAATAAGACCCGGATAAGGAACCGGGGGATGAAATAATAAAGGTACCGAGGATGCTGAAATTCCTAGAGCATCGGTTGATGATAAGCCTGACTTATCGGGCCATAGTTATGATAGTACCAAGTTTGATCTCCCGTTTGACATTAACCAGAAATATCTAGTAACCGTCACTCCCAACCGAAATTGATAAATCCCTTACCCTACCAACACCGATACCGTATATCCTAATAACCCCATATGTTCACCCGAACCGCCGACCCTCACGTACGGATGGACCTGTACCTGAACCCATTCTCATTCCATTAAGATAAACAAATAAATAAATAAATAAATAAATAAATAAAATAAAATAATAATAATAATGAATTTGATAATAAATGAGCAGATAAAAATAATATAAAGAAATATATATATGTATTTCTCACTCTCAAACATATGAGTCATACCACCTCCAGATTGAGAATTACCGATTTTAGCGAACCTAGAACGCCTGAGGACATTGACTGAGCAAGTGATAGAGTTCCTCATAATAGTAATTGATAATATTTGAAGGCAACCCATGTTGCGCGATTACCTTGAACCTTGCAATTCCCTATGCTATCCTTACATTCGTTAGATGCCCATACCCATGTATACTCGAATAGAATGATTACCCATACACAAAGAGGTGTTGGAATCATTATAGCCTAGTTGGTTGTTCGTTCGTAGGTGGTATACCGTGTATGCCGGTTATACAAATAGACACAGATATTATAACTCCGTGGTACGTAATCGTTTGGTGCTCACGGTAAGCATGTATCGGTTATGCTGACATGCAGAAGGATATTGAAATCAAGCATGTTAAACATTGATCTTTGTTGAGAAAGATCTATATGCCAGTTGGTGACAAGGGTTATGAAATATATTTAAAACGTTAACCGATGTCAGGTTAAGTCCATATGTTATTATATTGTGGGACATATATATATACTAGATACTGGTATGTGTAATTTGTATGATAATATTTGGGGTGTATGTGTACCTGTTGTTATGTTTGAGCTGGTAACGAGTTATACGGTGAGATTAGTATTGATTACTGCGTACGGGATGAGTACGGCAAATTGACATAAAAAGAGTAACTCCAATGATGGAGATTGATATGATTCAGTTGATTGCTCAAGGATAGCAGATGTTGATACCGAATGTTGTATCACAGATCACTGCTAGTGTTGATGCAAATGTGATCGCAGGATTATAGATCGAGCAATCACATGATTATGAATATTTCAATCCTTAGTGGTATTACTAAGAGTGATAATGTCCCACCGAATACTATTATGACTACAAGTACTAGTTATAAACTAAACATGAATAGTAGTCGTAATGAATTAGATCCGGTATGAGGGATATGTTTGTTGGTTGTGTTAAGGAAATTATTAATAGTTGACTGATGGTAAAGGGAGGAATGGATTAGCGAGTGGATAGAAAAGATCGAAATGGTTAAGGATGTTGGTAAGAGTCTAGAACATTGTGTAGTAAAATATGCTACAGATATGTTGGTAGATTATGATGTATCGTGATGGAACACGATGGTACAAAATTATAATTAGAAAATTTTTACTCAGATGATATGGTCAGAATTTAATATTCTTGTGCTAGAGTACTTTATTTCGAGTAATTAAGTTCAGAGATTGGAGACTGAGCTATGGAAGATAGAAATGTTGTGTGCTGATCACTTAGAACACGCTAATCGTTTGAAGGAATTGTCATGTCTGGTAACATGGCTAATTACTCCTGAAACTAAGCGAAGTGAGCGCCATATTGGGGACTAACTCCATCGATAAGGAGTATAGTCAACCCTGTAAAATATACAACTTTTGGAAGGGTTGTGTCACAAGCCAACCTTGATATATTTGACTCTATGGGAAGCGGAATGGAAGGACGTTAGGTGAAACGTCGAGTGTTAAAGAAGAGAAATGATAAAGGAAGAAGAATGTCGAGTGATAGTAGGCCACAGGTGTGGTAAAGATGGACGTAATGCCACAATTGTAGAACCAAGTGAAGCCATGTGAACCGACAACCCCAACCCATTCGTGTACAACCACTCCGAACCCAACAACTTCAATAACAATCCATCCAAAGAAATCAAATTATGTCAAACAGTTGACTTGCTATGAATGTGGCAGTACAGAACGTTTCAAGAGAAATTGCCCAAAGTGAACCAAGGTGTTGTTGAAAGATGAACCTCATGACCAGCATCAACCTCTGATCAAGCAAGGAGCCGTGCTTTTGTGAGTAATTCAAATAAAGCACGTCATGATCCAAAAGTGGTATTAAGTACGTTGTAGTTTTAAATCAATAGGCTTCAGTGATATATTTACGGTCGTCGATAGAAGTTAGTTCCTGCTAACCTCCTATCATTTGGGAAGATACCGATTAGTGAAACTATAGAACCCCATACGGTAAAATCGCTAACGGTAAATCCCTAATGGTTAATTAAATTGTTCGGAATTGTCCTATTATTCTGAACGATTAACCATTCCTTATTAACCTACGACTAGTAAAGTTAGGAAGTCGTGACGTAATAGTTAACGTGGACTGGCTAACTCAACATGAAGTTGAGATCAAATAGGACAAGAAGATGATTAGAAGCTTTCTTTCGGACGATGAAGCGATTAGATACAGAGAAAAGTGTACGGTATTATGTTACCACTCTAATCTCATCTTGAGATGTTATAATATTTACGACAAGAAGACGTGGTGTATTTAACAAACGCGATTGCCAAAGTATTTAAAAGAAAACATATAGAAGAT
Source organism: Bidens hawaiensis (assembly GCF_021521415.1). Classification (NCBI taxonomy): domain Eukaryota; kingdom Viridiplantae; phylum Streptophyta; class Magnoliopsida; order Asterales; family Asteraceae; genus Bidens; species Bidens hawaiensis. Next base: position 166,179 of record NW_027496373.1, on the reverse strand, counting down.
GTTTCGGTGATACTGAGATATCCAGAAGTTTTCCCAGAAGAACTTCCTGGATTACCGCCAACCCGACAGGTCGAATTCAGAATCGATTTAATACCTCAAGCTGGCCCTGTTGCTAAAGCATCCTACCGACTTGCACCGTCCGAGATACAAGAATTATTCAATCAGTTACAAGAATTGTTGGATAAGGTTTTATACGACCTAGTTAGTCACCATGGGGGCACCAGTTTTAATTGGGAAATGAAGGACGGAAGTGATAGGATATGTATTGATTAGGGAGAATTGAATAAAGTGACGATCAAGAATAGGTATTCACTTATTCGAAGTAAATGATCTATTTAACCAACTGCAAAGGGCGATTTATTTTTAGAAAAATTGGTCTTAGATATAGTTATCACCAAATGAAAAATCCAAGAGGAGGACGTTGCAACTACAGCGTTTCGGATTCGCTACGACCATTATGAATTCTTAGTTATGCCTTTCGGGCTAACAAATGCGCCGGCATCATTCATGGAACTCATGAACCAAGTCTGTAAACTTTATTTAGACAAATTTGTCATAACATTCATTGATGATATTTTGATATATTCGCAACGTAAAGAAGAGCACGAACGACGGTTAAGGAAAATTGTGGAAGTGTTAAAGCAAGAGGAGCTATACGTGAAGTTTTCGAAATGTGATTTTGAATAAAGAAGGCATAATCCCTTGGTCATGCTGTAAAGCAACAAGGATTTCACAAAGATTCAAATAAGATAGAAACCATTAAAATTGGCAGTCACCCAAGGCACCAAAGGGAATGCGCCAATCTTTTGGACTAGCCGGAGGCTATCAGCGGTTTATTGAATAATTTTTAGCATTACCCAACTCATAATCCTTTGTACGATGCAAATGTACAAATTTTATAGATGATAAGAGACCGCAGTCTCATACTCATCGAAGATGAGTTGAGTTGTTAAGCGATTATGACTGTGACATCCGTTATCACCCCGGCAAGGCAAACGTCATAGCCGATGCCTTGAGTAGGAAAGATCGGGTTAAGCCATTGCGAGTGCGAGTGCTTGGGATGATAGTCCAGTCGAATCTTTCGGACCTGATTCGAGTCGCTCAACGTGAGACGTTGAAAGAGGAACAATTGGAAAAGGAGGAACTTTACGGCAATGAGAAGAACTTCGAACAACGCGTGGACGAAATTCTCTACTTCAAAAAAAAAAAAAATTGGGTTTGGATCCCGACCCTCCATGACCTTCGTGAATTAATCATGGACGAAGCGCATAGATCGAAATATTCCATACATCCGGGATCGGATTGGACTATTGATGATACGAATATCTGAAAGGATTTTGTTAATGACCGAGTGTGGAGAAAGATATGGTTACGTATGTTGGTGAAAATTTAAGTTATGCAAGAGATAAGGCTGCATACCGAAAACCCTTGGGAACGCCACAACGACAGAAAATTCGCCAATGATAGTGGGAATAAATTACAATGGATTTCGGGACGCAAATTCCCAAGATATATCAAAGGCATGAGATAAATTGGGTAATCGCGGATCGATTAACCAATCCTCGCATTTCATCCCAATCCATGACGATTACCACAATGAATTCTCGCCCAAATTCAAGATGGTGAAATGGTATCTCGTCGTGGAGTACCAGTTTCAATGATCTCAGATCGAAATAGTCATCCTACTTCCAATATTGGAAGACGGGGAAGGAAGCATCGAGGGCTTGAAGCTTTCTATGGGTAAAGTAATTACCACCAATTTGTTAAATTGAAATTGGGCGTCAATCAGGCCATAAGATCTGAGTTGATTCGAGAAACAACCAATCGGATTTATAGTATTTGAAATAAGCTGAAAGCAGCGCGAGATGGGCAAAGGATTTATGCCAACATTCAAAGGAAACCATTGTCACCGGAAAGAGGTGACAAGGCATTTTTAAGACATCACCTTAGAGAGGTGATATGAGATTTGACAAAACCGAAAATAGCTCCTTAATTTATTGGACCTCATGAGTCTATCTCCATGATTGGTCATTTAGTTTATCGATTAAAGTACTCCAGGGGCTAAGTACTATACATGAGGTTTTGCCATGTATACGGATTGAAAAGTACCTAAGCAACGAGGCAACGAAAGTACCAGTAATGGAGGTACTCGTAGAAGACATGTTTGATATCATAAATAATTCGGTAGAGATAGTAGACGGGAAAACTAAACAGTTTGGACATACCAAGCTTTATTGATTAAGATTAAGTGGAATTCACAGCGAGGACCAGATTATACCTGGTAACGCGAGGGTAAATTCTGAAGGAAAAACCCCCACCCTTCTCTCGGAAGGGAATAGTAGGCGTGTAAAATTTCGAGGACGAAATTTCTTAACGGAGGGAGAATGTAACGATTCCGACGAAACCAGGTATACCCTAACCGGTAGACGTTAGTTACGTCATATGTAATGTCGGGTACATGAGTTACCATGGTAATTATACGAGAATACATGGTTCATTGTATTGATTGTACGTGAATACATAATTCACTGTATTGAATATGCGATCAATCGATCGATAGTTATTGAAACCCGAATGAATCGAGGGTTCAATTATAGACGAAATATATAATATTTAGCGATGTTTACAAAGTATTAAAGCTTCGGGATAAGTGAATTAAAGCATAGAAAAAAAGGATTTCGATTTAATGGTACGTCGGTACGTTAAACGAAACCTTTATTACCAAACCGAGCAAGAGACGATCGATCAAGCCGAAAAAGATGCACAATTATTAATACTATGATGTTTTAAGTTAACAAATGTCATGGTTTAAGTTTTTAAATCGGTTTTATATATATTTCGTTTTTAAGCCGAAAAACGACCGTTTTAACCTCGTTTTAAGCCAAATTTAACATTTAACCGAAAAACGAACTAAACCAGATTATCCAAAACATTATCCGGATATCCGAAATCCAAACATGTGGCCACAAATGAAGTTGTGGGTCCCCCCCACCCATCCTTTAGGTCCGATCGGACCCCCCTCACCCAAACAACACTTCATTTTCTTTTTTCACAACACAAACCATCAATCCCTTTATTCTCTCAAGATCAAGAACCAGAAACCAAGCTTTTTAACAAGAAAAACCGAGGTAAAATCTTGTTATGTACGGGTTTAAGTTCGTTTCTTGTGTGTTCTTGCAAGGAAATAAGGTTTCCAAGTGAAAAAGGGTGAAAACCCGAGATGGAACCGATTCTTGCATGATCAAGTGATGTATACGGGTTATACATGGATCTTGGTCTAAGAAATGAGTTAAACGAACCAAAAACGAATTTTTACGGTTAAATCGTTGTTTTTATATCATAACCGAAACCATGAAAGAAATGGCTTGATTGTGGGTGTAACTTGCTTGGTGTGGTGTTAGTGTGCTTGTAGGTGTTGTATCTAGTTGCTAGCAAGGGCTAGAAAGCGAGATTCTTGCGGTTTGAAGCTAGAAACTCAAGGTAGTTCGGTTTTGTGTGATGTTTGTATATTTGGATAGATTGTGTTTCGTGAAGAGTTAGGTCATGAAATTTTACAGGGATGATCTACACATGAAAATATGAGTTCTGTGAATTTTTTGTAATTTTTGGATAAAGGATGAATATTTGGTGAATTTAATGCTCGGTTTTGGCCAAAAATGGTGAAAAATAGTTAAATATCATGAAAAATTCTGGAAAAATTGCAGATAAGCTTTTTATAACATGTATAAGTCACACACAAAATTTGAAGTCATTTGGAGAAGTCTAAGTAGGCTTTTCGGTTAAATGAGTTCTAGGGTTTTCTAGCTCGGTTTTAGTGAAAATGGCATTTAAAAAGGAATTTTGGTTCTGGAAAAATTACAGGGGACTATGGAGATGGCAGGGGTCATCCAGGAAAAATTTGGGATTTTTCTAAGATCGTTTGGTATTTACGACATATTTAGTGTTTAAATGGTGTTTAAAAATAGATAAATAAATTTTAAATATAGAAATTAATTCTGGAAATATTTTTATAAATTTCCCCACGGTCAAAATGTTATTTGTACAAAATTTCAAGATCCGAGGTTAAACGGATAATTATTTGTGCTAATTATCAAACTTTTAAAGTTAAAACGCGTAAACCGGTGAAGTTCGCTTAAGCGAGCTGACTGGTGTATAAAAACCCTAAAAATGGACTATTTTCATATAATTGAGTTAAACAAGTAAAAATGAATCATCCGAAAATAATTCGGATGATTTGGGTATTTTTAACCGATTTAACAGTTTCCGGTACGCCAAAGACGGAAACGGGTCCCGCGGTCAATCGGGGCGTCTAAACCGAGTACTAATTTCACCACTTTAATTAAATTATCAGTCAACAACTATTTTCGGGTCGTGTGTGACCAAACTCATTTTGAAACATAAAATTGGATAACCGTGCTGGGCACGCAAAACGGGGAAAACGAACTAATAGAAAATTTGACTGTTGAACTCTAAACGACATCACAATCTGAGTCCGGAGAAGTATTTCGGGTACAGTACTGGGTTAACAGTGTCCCCAGATGTACCAGTTGATACGGTTAAAAGATTATATAAACAATAAGTGTATAATAACGATCTTAGGGATCATATTACAGATTGGACTCGTTAATTGATAATGATTGTTGTTACCTGCTTGCATGTGCTAAGGTGAGTTTCACGAGCCCCTTTTTACTGAACTGTTTTAAATATTTTCCCGGGGCGGAAAGCATGTTTCTATCAAAATGTTTAAGTACATGCTGATCTCATGGAAATGAATGTATTTATATAATGTTTATTGTACGAGAATCGTACGGTAATGTATTAAGATGGTAATTGTCTGAGTTGCTAACATTGTAAGGCCCGAAACAGTGTTCTGGGATAACAGTGTCCCCAGAGGTTATTAAATGGGTTTCTGGGTTAACAGTGTCCCCAGAGGGTATTAAATGTGTTTCTGGGTTAACAGTGTCCCCAGAGGTTATTAGATGTGTTTCTGGGTTAACAGTGTCCCCAGAGGTTATTAAATGTGTTACTGGGTTAACAGTGTCCCCAGATAATATTATATTATGATATGGATTTATCATGGTTTACTAAAATTGTGAAACTCACCAACTATTCGTAGTTGACCCGTTTTCTCACATGCTTTTCAGGTACAATTAAGATGAAGTGATTGCTTACGTGCTAAATGCTTGATGTGTGTAAGATTTGCGTGCGGGATGTTAGGATACATTATGACATATAGAATTAAGTATCGTATGGTGTGATGTGTGTATCACCTAGACGGTAATGAAATACGAGATAATGTAATTTTGAAGTATATTAATGCATTCAGTTTTCTTTATAAACAATGTGGTTGATATCAGAGGTGTCTGTCGCATCCCGTTTACGTTTCCGCTGCGGTTGCGGGGTGTTACAATATGGTTGGTGAGTTCACAGGTTTTCAAAGTAAGTTATGCTCTATCAGTTTATAAACATTTATAAATAAAGGTGGCCCATGGTTAACTACACTTAGTTAACTCGTTGCCGCATAGTGTTATGTTTCCATCACGACCGAAGCTGACTAGTTATTGCCTCAAGTCAAGTATTGCCAAAACTTAACAATGTTTGGTCAAAGTTACACCCCGTTCGACCTCCAGTCGAGAATAATGCAGGGTGGGGTTTGTCATACCCAATAGTACTATTTAAATTTACCACGCCAGTTAACCTTAGTTAACGGTCCGATGTTTGTGAGGACTTTCCATGGCAAAGAAACACTACGTTATAAGCAACCAAACGGTTGTGTAAAGATTTAGAGCCAGTAAAGTAAAACAGTTTTTGCATGTTTCCTCCCCCAAAGGAAAGGTATAAAAGTGGGGCCGTAAACTCACGTTGTTGGTGCTTCGGGTATTACATAAATCCGACCGAAGTAAATGCGTCACGTGCTAAGACCCTAAAAATGCAAGTACGTAAGTAACATGTGGGATGGTTCCTAGAACCACTAGTATCCAACAATCTCCCATTGTTTTTAAAAAAGACTTTTGACCAAATTTTGACTTTTGTTGACTTTGACTAAAGTTGACTTTGACTAAAGTTTTGACCTTGACTAAAGTTTTGACCTTTGACTAAAATATTGACCTTTGACTAAAAGGTTGGACTTAGAATGTTTACCTTATAATTCTAGTCACACTTAATCAATCATCAAGTATACACACTTAGCCATATTCCTTGCAATTCTATGATCAATACACTTTCACAACATCACAAGCAAGACTAACTATTTAGTCAACTAGTTCTAAGTTGACTTAAAAAGTCAAAGTTCTAATTTACCACAACTAACATATCACAATTTGCAATTATCTCAATTCAACCAACACCTTTATCACCTTTAACAATTTATACCACCTAAACCGATTTTTCTCATCAATCAAAACTCACAATTAAATTACCAAATAAATCACACATGTACACATCAGAATTAGGTTCAACATATATGTTTCTCACAATTTTTGGATTTACCAATTCGTCCAGAATATTCATATACTACAACAACATGATTTATATTTCTACAACAACACAGCAGTAATCAAAAATTTGTCAAAAATTCCATATTTGTCCAATTGATGCAAGACCAATTGGACTAGATTCCTAATTAAATTTACAACATCCTAGAAGTAGAATTATATCCATATATATTTTTATCATCAAGTTATGAAATTTACAACTCAACTCAGAATTATTTTCTCTAATTTAGATTTGCATCCTGATTTTGTAAATTAATAAAAAGTATTCAAACAGTGTCTAAAAATTAAGATTTCAGACTTTCTGAAAACTAGATTCAAAGTACATGTTCATAGAATCAAAAATCGATCAAAAACTCAAACATATCATCAAGTTATCAACAATCCAAATCCGTAACATCTAATCTGCCAATAAACAGTTTTAACCACAATCAACTACAAATCACAACTTTTCTATCCTTTGATTCAACAATCATCAAGAAACATTCTTACCAAATCAAATTGCATGTCTTATTTTTATCCATTTGATTTCATAATAAGAACACAAGTATTTATAAAGGACTCAAAATATTAATCAAGACTCATACAAAAATCCTTTTTATTTGTCAAACTTTGATCATCCCCTTTCATGATCCAACCATTTGGATACAAGGTTCATATGAATTAAAAGAAAAAGAAACATATAAACATAATAATCTACTCACTTTGCTTGATCAAATACTTAAACCCTTGTTTACCAAAATCACCAACTCTTGTGTTATGGAGAAAATACTAGAAGATGATTGTTTGTATGAAAGAAAATGAGAGTATGTGTGTATGTGTGGGATCTACGGCCAAGGGAGAAAGGGAAAGGGAAAAGAAAAGTCTTGTTAATCAATAGTTTGTAACCTATTTTCCTATTAACAACTCATTATTGTTGATTTAATGAAAGTAATACTTAGGTTATCTTTTATTAATTCATTTGTAACATGCTACATAATTTATAAATATTTTCTATACATCATAACCTAAGGTTCCATTTAAATAACAAACATGTTACATGACATATAATATAACCTATTTAATCATTTAGCTTACTTACAATCACATAATCATGTAATATAACATATTAATCACATAGCACGTTATACTTATCATACATGTTATATGACATGTTTATTATAACATGCAAGACGAGTTTATTATTCAATCAATCAATCAATCATGCCCAGTAAAATCCCACTGACAGCAAAGCTATAAGTAGGGTCTGGAGAGGGTGGGATGTAGGCACACCGTACCTCCATCCAAAGGAATGAAAAGGTGGCTTCCAGAGAGACCCTCGGCTCTAAGTACATGTGTATGAAGCAAAATAAAGGAAATCAAAGTTTAACAGTTATATACAAACTACTACTAATTATAATAATATTAACAATAAGATCACAGTTTAACAGCTATATAAAAGCTAATAATAATAATAATATATGTAAGGGAAATACCATTATGGTATGCGACCTAAATAAGTTAAGTCTAAGCCCTAAGGTATTCAATTCTCTCTAAAAATCCTTAACTTTAATTCTACTTCTCCACGAATTCCTATCCTCAACCATGTCCTCGGAGAGGTTTAGGTCTATCAAATCATGCCTAATCCTTTCATCCCAAGTCAATTTCGGTCGTCCTCTACCCCTCCTCCCCTCTATAGTAATGTTTTCTACGGATCTAACAGGATTCGTCGTCTGTCTTCTCTTTACATATCCAAACCATCTCAATCTCCACTCTCTTATCTTGTCTGCTATGTTCGCCACCCCTAATCTCTCGCGAAACACAACGTTTCTTATTCGGTCTAGCCTTGTGTGCCCACACATCCAACGTAGCATTCTCATTTCTGCTACCTCCATCTTCCGCACTTGTGCCTTCTTGATGGCCCAACACTCTGTTCCATATAGCATTGCAGGTCTAACTGCCACCCTATAGAATTTTCCCTTTAGTTTAGTCGGGAAACTCTTGTCGCACAATATACCTGTGGCTGCTTTCCATCTACACCATTCTACCTGAACTCGGTGGGTCACATCACTGTCTAATTCCCCATCGCTCTGTACAAATGATCCTAAATACTTGAACTTCGTTACCTGCGGGACCACCTGCCCTTCAATTGTGATCTGTGCGTCTTCATTGTCGTTTATCCCACCAAAATCACAGTGGAGGTACTCCGTCTTAGATCGGCTAATCTTTAAACCTTTTGTCTCTAAGGTTGTTCGCCACTCCTCAAGCCTCATGTTTAGATCTTGTTTTTTCTCAGCAAGTAACATAATATCGTCTGCGAACATCATGCACCACGGGAGAGTCCCCTGAATCGACTTTGACAACTCATCCAAGACTACTGCAAAAAGAAACTGGCTCAACGCTGACCCCTGGTGAAGACCTACCTCTACAGGAAAGAAATCAGTATCCCCCACTGGCGCACGGACACTTGTTTCACTCCTGGTATACATATCCATAATTATCTCTATGTATTCCCTGGGCACTCTTCTACCCTCCAAGCACTCCCAGAGCACCTGTCGTGGCACACTGTCGTAGGCCTTTTCTAGGTCAATAAACACCATATGTAGATCACGCTTCTTCTCCCTATACTTTTCCATTAATCTTCTTAGAAGGTGTATTGCCTCTGTGGTGGAACGCCCCGGCATGAAGCCAAATTGGTTGACCGTAACCTGAGTTTCTCGTCTAAGTCTACCCTCAATCACTCTTTCCCATAGCTTCATAGTATGACTTAGTAGTTTGATTCCTCGGTAGTTACCACAACATTGGGCGGCTCCTTTGTTCTAATAGATAGGGACTACAACGCTGCTCCTCCACTGGTCTGACATCTTACCTGATTTGAGAATACTATTGAACAGAGTAGTTAACCACATGACTCCTTCCTCCCCCAGACACTTCCACACCTCGATGGGTATGTTGTCTGGGCCAACCGCCTTAAACCTTCCCATCCTCCTAAGTGCATCCTTCACCTCTTCTCGTGTGATCCGTCGGCAGTAGCAGTTATTCGATTGTTGTCGTTGAAAGTTTGTGTTGTCATGTTCTTCTTGGAAAGCTCTCCCATTGTTAATTAGTCACTTATCCTTGTTTAAGTCACCAAGAAACGTTGACTTAAATATACATATACATGACATCACATGTACAAGAGTTCATACTCATAGTTAACAGAACTAACTGAGTTTATAGACATAGTCAACAAGATTTAACTATGTTTAGTTAACGAAGTTAACCTGAAATTTGGCAGTTGTCACAAGAATCACATAACCGGTTTACGAGCTTTTTATTTAATATTATATGTCTGCGTCTATTCACAGCTATTCAACTCTCCTTCTAACACCAAGCATGTAAGCAATTCATTCCACTTTCGCTTTACCTGACAAGCATGATAAAACGGGTCAACTACGTCTAGTTGGTGAGTTTCAAGTTTCACGAGTATCAACGAAACCAGTATACGAGTTTGTAAAGTTTACAGTGTGTATGTATATATGTATGTGTATGATGTATTATACTAAGCCACAAGTGAAACCGAAACGAGCTATAACGCATGGCCTCCACTGCCCATGCACTCCCGTTGGCATTTAACAGCCACTTTGCCCCAAGTATGTACTATGTCTAACACCACATAGTAGTATGTAAAAATATAATGACAATGTGCAACTGGTTTACATATGTTCCGTCATACCCCTCCGGCCCTGTCAGTTGGGTTTGTCAAACCGATAGTACTATCCACACGTCACCGGCACGAAGTTAATCACTTGTGTTTGTGGGGACTTGTCAAGTGTTAGTACTTAGATAATCCACATCATCACACGTTTTCAAGTATATAAGTATATGTAAACATGCTTTCCACCCCAAAAGTTCGTAAAACAGTTTTGAAAGTGGGGGTCGTGAAACTCACTTTATCGTAGTTCGCACGGAAATTACGTATCAATAAGTCAGGTGCCTCGCTTATAGCCTGATTCCTATAAACGGTATCGTATCGTTAATACTAGTACAGTGTTCAAGCTAAGTCGGGCTGTATAGATAATCTGGGTATAGCTGTTAGGCCCAGAACATGACCATAGTCTTAGATTGTGACGTTGTATACTATGAACTGTTTAAAACTGGATTTGGTTCAGTTTCACCGTTTCCGGAGCCTAGCCAAGTTGATCGTTTATGCGTTTCGGGATTAGGTAAGATCACATAAACTTAAGTAAATATATTGATTGATAAAATGATTTGATTTATGAAAGAATTTTAAGGTTTCGGTATCTGGTTTGATCGCAGGGTTCGTTTCCGTTTTCACACGGGTTTGATTATACAAAACGCGCACAATCCACCCGAATTGTCCGGAATTCTCGTAAAAAGTTCGTTTTTATCAATATCATTCAAAAATATGATATTTGACCACTTTTGACATTTTGACATACCAGTCAGTCCGTTAAACACAAAACTGCCGGTTTCGTTAAAACAATTATAATTTAAATCTTTGATTAATCATAACTAAATATGTACTAATATATAAATTATGTAAATTTTTGTAAAAATACATAAGACATGGTGAATTTTATAGAAATATTTTCAGAAATTTTATGATTAATTATTTATTTATAAAAATTCATTTAATAGGTTATAATCGTGTAATAAATGACCCGTTTATATCAAACGACCTTCGAAAAATCCGATAATTTTTACAAATGGCCTCAATGTTATTACATAGCCCCTGAAAAGTCTCCAGAACCTAACTCTTTTGACAAAATGCCTTTTTGTGCGTTTTTCGGCTGTTAAGATTCGGTTAAACCATAATTGCACAAACCATACTTAGGCATTTCCAATGATCCCCAAACTTTACCAGTGATCTTACCATCACATATTAAACTCCAAAACCAAGTTTCATAATTTTTCAATATGTTTAGCTATTTTTCCCAAATAAACGCTCATAAACGGGAATAAATTCACCAAATATTCTCCGTTTATCGAAAAATTACCAAATTTGAACAGGGACTCATTTATATGATCCCTAATGTCCCAGAAAATTTTCACATCTAACAACAAGCACGTCACAACCTAATACTAAACAGCCCTTAAACGAGTGTTACGGGTTTACATTGTCGGTTTTCGATGAGTTTTGCTAGCTTAAACGACTCTCTGGGTCTCGGGTTGCAAACTCAGTGTAACTACATATCATATAACATCAAACCAAGCATAAATCATCCGTGTGACAGCCTTGATAATTAGGGTTTCGGTTTTGGGTTCAAACCGAACTTTCTAACCGTAAAAACGTTGTATTCATGTTCTAATCCGCGTTTTTGACCAAAAAAGTATATGTTCCTGGTTTGTAAACATGTTTAACATCAAAAAATGATTTTACTTGATTTTTATGATTTTTGGATGGTTAAACATGTTTAAAACTAATCAAGGATTAATTTTTCATGGTTAAACTATGTTAATCAAGAATGAAATCAATGAAAATTGAATGATTTACCTCAAACCTTGGCTGGAACTTGAAGAACACAGGTAAGAGGGTTCTAGGATGTGTTTGGTATAGTTTATAAATTTAATTTCTAGCTTATATAACAAGTTATACAAAGGGGGCCCATTTCCCCTTCTAGCGGCCGCAAGCTTCTAAGGGCCCATTGGGCCTCTTTTTGGCCTAATGGTGCCTCGGTTTTCGTGCCACGCGTAAAATTCGGTCCAAAATTTACTTCGGGTTCGGTTTTTGGCATGAAAATTAGTTCGAGTGCGAAAACCAGCGCGAAAACGAGTGTTTTTCAGCCTAGTTTTGTAAAATAAGAAAAACGTACTGACTCGTTGTAAAATTCCAAAATATTTTCGCAGATTGCTTAGAACATGTTATATAAGTGTTTTATGAATCTTTTTCGGCTTAACGGATGCTACAATGCTCGTTTTGATATTAACGATTGCGTTTAAGCTTATAGCGTATCGATAAACGAAACCTTTTTCGTTTAAAGAGTTTTAAACGTATTGGGGCCTAAAAATCGATATGTTAGCCTCTATAATATATATATATATATATATATATATATATATATATATATATATATATAACTCGTATATGACCCCTCAGTATGTATACGGGTCATAATTAGTATCGGTCGGTTACTCGTTTAAGCACTACGAATTAACCGATTTATCGTTTACTTGTTACGTAATGAATATAGTATACCTCGTTTTGTCACGAATGTCACATTCTCCCCCCGTTAAGAAATTTCGTCCTCGAAATTTAATGTGTCACCGGTTTTCTTTTTAGGGAACAGGTGTGGGTATTTCTTTCGGAATTCGTCCTTTCGTTCCCAAGTATATTCGGGTCCTTGTTTTGAATTCCACCGAACTTTTACCAATGAAATTTTGTTGTGCCGTAACTGTTTGGTTTTCCCGTCTACAATTTCTACTGGTTCCTCTACGAAGTTGAGTTTTTCGTTGATCTGAACATCTTCCACTGGTACTATTGTCGTTTCATCAGTCAAACACTTTTTCAGATTCGATACATGAAACATGTCATGAATAGTGCTCAGTTCTAAGGGTAGTTTTAATCGGTAAGCTATGGGACCAATTTTTGCAATAATCTCAAAAGGTCCGATGTATCTCGGGGCTAGTTTACCTGTCTTTCCAAATCTTATAACACCCTTCCATGGTGATACTTTTAAGAACACCTTATCACCTATTTCAAAGGATAACGGTTTTCTGCGAACATCGGCATAACTCTTTTGTCGGTCGCGGGCAGCTTTCAATTTTTGCTTAATCTGGTGAATCTTATCGATGGTTTCCTGAATTAAATCGGATCTAGAAATTTGAGTATCACCCACTTCTGTCCAACATAGTGGTGATCTACATTTTCGCCCGTATAGAGCTTCATAAGGTGCTGCTTGTATACTACTATGATAACTGTTATTGTAAGAGAATTCAATGAGCGGGAGGTGTTGATCCCAATTCCCTTTGAAGTCCAGTACACAAGCACGAAGTAAATCTTCTAAGGTTTGGATGGTTCGTTCGGATTGACCATCGGTTTGGGGATGGTAAGCCGTACTTAGATCGATTCGGGTTCCCAAAGCTTCTTGTACTGCTTGCCAGAAATGTGAAGTAAAGTGACTGTCTCGATCTGAAATAATTGAAAGAGGTACTCCGTGTCGGGATACAATTTCATCGATGTAAATTTGAGCGAGTTTTTCAGTGGTGTAGTTGTTACGGATGGGAATAAAGTGTGCGGATTTGGTTAATCGGTCCACAATTACCCAAATTGCATTGTGTCCTCGGGAAGTTTTAGGAAGGTGTGTCACAAAGTCCATGGTAATTTGTTCCCATTTCCATTGTGGGATTTTGGGTTGCTGTAACATTCCCGAAGGTTTTTGATATTCCGCCTTCACCCTTGCACATGTTGCACATTTACTTACATACACGGCTATATCCTTTTTCATGCCAGGCCACCAGTAAAATTCTTTAACATCTTTATACATCTTATCAGTACCTGGATGAATAGAATATTTGGATTTGTGTGCTTCATCAAGAACAAGCTCGCGGAGTTTATGAAGTGTAGGAATCCACACCCGGTTTTTATAATAGAATATTTCATCAATTTTCTTTTCAAAATTCTTTTCGTTCCCATGTAGTTCTTCCTTCTCTAACTGATCTGCTTTTAAGGCTTCGTCTTATGCAACACGAACTTGTTCGGTTAGGCTACTTTGAACAATCATTCCGAGTGCTCGTACCCTTAATGGTTTAACTCTGTCTTTTCGGCTTAAAGCATCAGCTACTACATTGGCCTTACCCGGATGGTATTTAATCTCACAATCATAATCATTTAACAGTTCTACCCATCTCCTTTGTCTCATGTTTAGCTCTTTTTGATCAAATATGTGTTGCAGGCTTTTGTGATCAGTATAGATGGTACATTTGGTGCCATACAAGTAATGTCTCCAAATCTTCAATGCAAAGATAACTGCTCCCAATTCCAAATCATGGGTCGTATAATTCTTTTCATGTACTTTTAATTGTCGGGAAGCATATGCTATTACTTTCTTTCTTTGCATCAGTACGCATCCTAAACCTTTACGAGATGCGTCACAGTATACCACCAATTCATCAGTTCCATCTGGAAGGCTTAATATTGGAGCCTCACATAACGTCTGTTTTAACGTTTAGAAGGCCATTTCTTGTTCTTCTCCCCATTCATATGCTCGATCCTTTTGAGTTAGGAGGGTTAGAGGTTGGGCAATACTTGAAAAGTTTTCAATGAATCTTCTATAATACCCGGCTAGTCCTAAGAATTGACGAATTTCTCTTGGTGACTTAGCACTTGCCAATTTTTAATGGCCTCAATTTTACTTGGGTCTACTTGGATCCCTTGTTGGTTCACAATGTGTCCCAAAAACTGTACTTCCTGTAGCCAAAATTCACATTTGGACAACTTTGCGTATAACTTTTCTTGCCTCAATAATTCTAAGATTTCCCGCAAATTTTGTTCGTGTTCCTCCTTACTTCTCGAATATATCAAAATGTCATCGATAAACACTATCACGAACTTGTCAAGGTAAGGTTTGCAAACTCGGTTCATGAGGTCCATAAACACTGCAGGTGCATTTGTCAACCCAAACGGCATAACCAAAAATTCATAGTGACCATACCGAGTTCGGAAAGCTGTTTTTGGTCGTCTTCTTCCTGAATTCTTACTTGGTGATAACCAGATTTAAGATCAATTTTTGAAAAATACTTCGCACCCTGGAGCTGATCAAACAAGTCATCAATTCGAGGTAAGGGGTATCTATTCTTTATAGTCACTTTATTCAATTCCCGGTAATCAATACACATTCGAAAACTCCCATCTTTCTTCTTTACAAATAACACTGGTGCTCCCCACGGCGAGTAACTAGGTCGGATAAAACCCCTGTCCAGTAATTCTTGTAACTGGTTGGACAGTTCTTGCATTTCAGAAGGTGCAAGTAGATAAGGTTCCTTAGCAATGGGTGCTGCTCCCGGTATCAAGTCAATACAGAATTTAACTTGTCGGGTCGGGGGTAAACCAGGCAACTCATCGGGGAATACATCTGAATACTCGTGTACCACTGGGATGTCTTCCATTCGTTTTTCCTCGGGTTCTTTAACTGTTACACTCGCCAAGTATAATGTACAACCTTTGCGCAAATAATTTAATGCCTTAAGTTGGGATACGAGAGGCAGTACCGTACCAGATTCCTCACCTTGAACAATCATCGCCTCATCATTCGGAAGAGGTATCCTAACGGTCTTATCCTTACAGACAATTTCAGCTTTATACTTAGATAGCCAGTCCATACCGACTATAACATCGAAACTTCCCAATTCCACTGGAAGTAAATCAATAAGGAATGGGTGGTCGTTTAGGATAAGGAAACAGTTTCGGACTATTCGGTTAACAAGTATAGACTTACCGTTAGCGAGTTCTATAGTATATGGTTTTGTTAGTTCACTAACCGGCATATTTTCTAAAGGTAAGAAGTTAACAGATACGAAACTTCTATCGGCGCCCTTATCAAACAAGACTGAAGCATACTGACCTGAAACTAAGAATGTACCTGTCACCACATTCGGATCATGACGCGCTTCACCCGGTCCTAATACAAACGCGCGTCCCTTAGCTGCGTTGGAGGTTGATGCTTGTGCTTGGTTTTGCCTTCTCACTGCACCCTGGTTCAGATTGGGGCAGTATCTCCGAAAGTGTTCCGTACTGCCACATTCATAGCAGGCACGGAGGTTCGTGGTAGGTGGGGTTTGTTGGTTGAGTTGTGGGCGGGTTGGTTGAGGTCGAGGTAGTTGAGTTGATTGCAGTGGACGGTTAACAGTGTTGGTGGGGGTTCTACAGTTGGGGGCATAGTGTCCCGTTCTTCCACACTTTTGACAAATGATCGGTTTGCAATCACCCACATGATGAAAGTTACATCTTCTGCACTTCGGTAACGTCCCTTTATAGGTTTCTTGTTTTACATTAGAACTGGTCATGGCATAACTTCGGGTATTCGGACGAGCCCGCTTGTTTTGAGGGTTTCCTTGCATTCTTGTCCCATAATCAGTTCGTTTTAAACTTGTTGTTTCACCTGGCATCCTTATCACTCCACTTCTCATCAGATCAAAAGTAACGACACCCGTTTGAGATACAACACTTTCTAATGTTGGGTGGGCTACTGAATTCACTATACTTCTCACAGCAGGGGTCAGTCCCCAGATATAACGTTCAATTCGCTTCGCTTCCGGTGTAACTAACCACGGAACTAAGCGGGACAGTTCGTTAAAATGATTCGTGTATCCCACATGGTCTGCTCCTTTCATTTCCAGATTCCATAACTCGTGTTCGAATCTCTGAATCTCACTTTTAGGACAAAAATGCTCTAGCATGAGGGTTTTTAATTCAGTCCGTGACATACGATTAATAGCATCTTGTCCCCTTATTTGGACTACCGTATTCCACCACATCAGCGCTTGGTCTAGAAACATACTGGTAGCAAATTTGACCACGCGGTTCGGTGGACACTCACTGATATTAATTACTGATTCGGTCTTTTCTATCCATTTGACCAGCCCGCTAGGTCCTTCAATACCCTTAAACTCAATCGATTTACATGATGTTAATTGTTTATATGAGTACTCCTGACGTGGGGGTTCTCGGTTGTTATTATTATTGTTATTATCGGTATTGGTCCGAGTATTATCATTATTAGTTGTGTTAACAACCGGTACAGGGTTTGGGTTCGGGATATTATCAGGGTGCACAACAGGTTCTGGGTTCCCAGTGACATTCATAGTTGGGCGAGTGTTATTATTATTTATGACATTATCAGTATTCACCGGGGTAGTAACACCCGGGGCTACATTAGTGTCCGGCGGAGGTGTATTAACAGTGACCGGAGTGGTGCTCATAGGTTGATTAACAGTATTGTTAGCACGTATGCCTGCAGTGACTTGTGCTACAATTGTTGGTATCACTGCTTGTAGTTGACGAGCAATCATTTCGGTCACTTCCGCCTCGGATAAATCGTTTGCCTTCTTCGGGGCCATTCTATAAAATAATCAATTATATAATAATCAATATCGTTTCACTATGACCAGCACAACTTTACGATATTACAATTTCACAACACACAACTATGCCAAAGAAAACACATTTGTATTAATTTTAATCATTACTGTACATATGTATCCAAAATTAGCGCATAGGCTTAACCTGGTATAGGCCAGCGCTTGTATATGCGTACCAAAATTTGTCACTAAGTGACATGTAGACTTAACCCGATAAGGGCCAGTGCTTGTAATAGTACTAAACCACAAACAACTCCCAAGTCAGCCCAACACGCTGTAACAAAATGCTGCTTGGGATATCAAAAGACTATATACATAAGGCTGTACTACTATGTCCTATCCATCCTTTGTAACATGAAGCCATAACCAAACAACAGCAGCCACTAGGGCCGCATTAACCGCTAAGTATACCCCTAGTAGTATCATTGCCCGATCCTGACGCCCGTGGCTGTGAGCACTGGATCTTTGCACAATTCTGATTTCTTGCTGCATGTACCACATGTGATCTTGCATATCATGTCTATGCTGGTTTAGGTTATTTATCGAATGTGATTGTTCTACGATCTGATCAGCCGCTAAACCTAACCTTGCTGAATCAGAATGACGAGGTGGCTCGGGTACCGGGGCGGGTAAACCCCAAGTAGGAATAGGTATCTCAGTGACCTGGACCCGTGATGTTTCTCCCCTATGGTACGTAGATCGAGGTGGGGGAGAGGTGTGCTCAGGTGGCCGCACTGATATACGAGCGGTCTGACGGTTTCTAATGGTGGGTGGGGGTACTGGTGTATGCTGTACGGGTGGAGTAGGGGATCTGGGTGCTCTAATAGGTGAATGATAAGCACTAGTAGCTCCCTGTCCTACAACATTCCTAGGGGATTCCCTAGGGGGATAGGTGTCACAACGGTAACCCGATAAGTCGGGTTGATTTGAGGGTACCTCGTGGGGAATTACCGCATCGGAACCTTCTTCCATTTCCTCTGATTCCTCTCCAGTTTCCTCTTCTGGATCCTCCTCCTCCTCCTCAGACCATGTTGGTAGGGTATTAGATAAACGATCAGTAGATCTTGACATATTCCTGCACAATGGTTAGTAATAAGAATAATATCCTTCTAAATTAATCATAGTAAAATACATGCAGGTATTTATACACATAAGCACAAATAATCGTTTATATACACAGATATTTATTTATTATTATATTTAATAAACATATGTTGCTGTTTTTACCTATTCGATTGTTTATCGACTTATTCTCGAATTTCCTCGTACAAACAAGTCCGTTATTACGTTCCGGACCATAATAACCCACTTGTCCATTCGCGTTCATCACGAGAATCATCAGTGTATATTATTTAATATTATTTTATTCCCAGAGTTAATCGAGCCTACTGTTATCTTAGGGTATCCTTAGGGACATCCTAATTCTTTATAACTAATGGCTCTGATACCAACTTCTGTCACACCCTGACTAGGTAGTTGCGGAAGCGTAATACGGGAATGTAACAGATAACACTGGTATCAACAACATTGTTTATAAAGAAATTCAACAACTAATTTACATCATATTACATGAGTTGTTACTATGTTTACAAACTAGATAAGAATCACATAACCGGTTTACGAGCTTTTTATTTAATATTATATGTCTGCGTCTATTCACAGCTATTCAACTCTCCTTCTAACACCAAGCATGTAAGCAATTCATTCCACTTTCGCTTTACCTGAAAAACATGTTAAAAAGGGTCAACTACGTCTAGTTGGTAAGTTTCAAGTTTCACGAGTATCAACGAAACCAGTATACGAGTTCGTAAAGTTTACAGTGTGTATGTATATATGTATGTGTATGATGTATTATACTAAGCCACAAGTGAAACCGAAACGAGCTATAACGCATGGCCTCCACTGCCCACGCACTCCCGTTGGCATTTAACAGCCACTTTGCCCCAAGTATGTAGTATGTCTAACACCACATAGTAGTATGTAAAAATATAATGACAATGTGCAACTGGGTTTACATATGTTCCGGCATACCCATCCGGCCCTGTCATTTGGATTTGTCAAACCGATAGTACTATCCACACGTCACCGGCACGAAGTTAATCACTTGTGTTTGTGGGGACTTGTCAAGTGTTAGTACTTAGATAATCCACATCATCACACGTTTTCAAGTATATAAGTATATGTAAACATGCTTTCCACCCCAAAAGTTCGTAAAACAATTTAGAAAGTGGGGGTCGTGAAACTCACTTTATCATAGTTCGCACGGAAATTACGTATCAATAAGTCAGGTGCCTCGCTTATAGCGTGATTCCTATAAACGGTATCGTATCGTTAATACTAGTACAGTGTTCAAGCTAAGTCGGGCTATATAGATAATCTGGGTATAGCTGTTAGGCCCAGAACATGACCATAGTCTTAGATTGTGACGTTGTATACTATGAAATTTTTAAAACTGGATTTGGCTCAGTTTCACCGTTTCCCGAGCCTAGCCAAGTTGATCGTTTATGCGTTTCGGGATTAGGTAAGATCACATAAACTTAAGTAAATATATTGATTGATAAAATGATTTGATTTATGAAAGAATTTTAAGGTTTCGGTATCTGGTTTGATCGCAGGGTTCGTTTCCATTTTCACACGGGTTTGATTATACAAAACGCGCACAATCCACCCGAATTGTCCTGAATTCTCGTAAAAAGTTCGTTTTTATCAATATCATTCAAAAATATGATATTTGACCACTTTTGACATTTTGACATACCAGTCAGTCCGTTAAACACAAAACTGCCGGTTTCGTTAAAACAATTATAATTTAAATCTTTGATTAATCATAACTAAATATGTACTTATATATAAATTATGTAATTTTTTGTAAAAATACATTAAGACATGGAGAATTTTATAGAAATATTTTCAGAAATTTTATGATTAATTATTTATTTATAAAAATTCATTTAATAAGTTATAATAGTGTAATAAATGGACCGTTTATATCAAACGACCTTCGAAAAATCCGATAATTTTTACAAATGGCCTCAATGTTATTACATAGCCCCTGCAAAATCTCCAGAACCTAACTCTTTTGACAAAATGCCTTTTTGTGCGTTTTTCGGCTGTTAAGATTCGGTTAAACCATAATTGCACAAACCATACTTAGGCATTTCCAATGATCCCCAAACTTTACCAGTGAAGCTAAAAAAAAGCACGTCACAACCTAATACTAAACAGCCCTTAAACGAGTGTTACGGGTTTACCATGTCGGTTTTCGATGAGTTTTGCTAGCTTAAACGACTCTCCGGGTCTCGGGTTGCAAACTCAGTGTAACTACATATCATGTAACTACATATCATATAACAAAAAGTTCGGTTTTGATTATACAAAACGCGCACAATACACCCGAATTGTCCGGAATTCTCGTAAAAAGTTCGTTTTTATCAATATCATTCAAAAATATGATATTTGACCACTTTTGACATTTTGACATACCAGTCAGTCCGTTAAACACAAAACTGCCGGTTTCGTTAAAACAATTATAATTTAAATCTTTGATTAATCATAACTAAATATGTACTTATATATAAATTATGTAATTTTTTGTAAAAATACATTAAGACATGGAGAATTTTATAGAAATATTTTCAGAAATTTTATGATTAATTATTTATTTATAAAAATTCATTTAATAAGTTATAATAGTGTAATAAATGGACCGTTTATATCAAACGACCTTCGAAAAATCCGATAATTTTTACAAATGGCCTCAATGTTATTACATAGCCCCTGCAAAATCTCCAGAACCTAACTCTTTTGACAAAATGCCTTTTTGTGCGTTTTTCGGCTGTTAAGATTCGGTTAAACCATAATTGCACAAACCATACTTAGGCATTTCCAATGATCCCCAAACTTTACCAGTGATCTTAAAATCACATATTAAACTCCAAAACCAAGTTTCATAATTTTTCAATATGTTTAGCTATTTTTCCCAAATAAACGCTCATAAACGGGAATAAATTCACCAAATATTCTCCGTTTATCGAAAAATTACCAAATTTGAACAGGGACTCATTTATATGATCCCTAATGTCCCAGAAAATTTTCACATCTAACAACAAGCACGTCACAACCTAATACTAAACAGCCCTTAAACGAGTGTTACGGGTTTACATTGTCGGTTTTCGATGAGTTTTGCTAGCTTAAACGACTCTCTGGGTCTCGGGTTGCAAACTCAGTGTAACTACATATCATATAACATCAAACCAAGCATAAATCATCCGTGTGACAGCCTTGATAATTAGGGTTTCGGTTTTGGGTTCAAACCGAACTTTCTAACCGTAAAAACGTTGTATTCATGTTCTAATCCGCGTTTTTGACCAAAAAAGTATATGTTCCTGGTTTGTAAACATGTTTAACATCAAAAAATGATTTTACTTGATTTTTATGATTTTTGGATGGTTAAACATGTTTAAAACTAATCAAGGATTAATTTTTCATGGTTAAACTATGTTAATCAAGAATGAAATCAATGAAAATTGAATGATTTACCTCAAACCTTGGCTGGAACTTGAAGAACACAGGTAAGAGGGTTCTAGGATGTGTTTGGTATAGTTTATAACTTTAATTTCTAGCTTATATAAAGTTATAACTCGTATATGACCCCTCAGTATGTATACGGGTCATAATTAGTATCGGTCGGTTACTTGTTTAAGCACTACGAATTAACCGATTTATCGTTTACTTGTTACGTAATGAATATAGTATACCTCGTTTTGTCACGAATGTCACAATTTTCTTGAAATACAAGAGAGAAGAGAGAGGTTAGAGAGTGTTTGTTATATTTAAATTTTAAGGTTCCTGACCATCTGGTTAAACTTAGTATCCAATGGAGTTTTGAGTTATAGGTGTTTTGTGGCCTCTCCGGGTTGTGGAGTTGGTCCTGTTAATTGTTGATAATATACACAGTTTGAAAAAAACTACAACTATGTTGGCTAGAAAAGTTCCAAGAGATTTTTGCTCATAATAACCACTTTAGCAAATCATTAAATGTTACGTTGAATTCATGAATTGTTGAAGGACCTCTCAAAAAAACGGCATTAAGATACTGTGGTGTATAATGGGGCGGAGGAAACCCACAGAGACTACTTTCTTCGTGTCAAACTTACCGGAAGGAGCCACAAGTACAGAACTCTGGGCAGAATGCCGTAAGTTGGGGACGGTCTCGGATGCATATGTTGCAAGGAAACTAGATAAATGGGGAAACTAGTTTGGTTTTTTCCAATTCAAAGAAGTGGTAGATCGGCAAGAGCTGTTGGTTAAGCTAAATAGGATCATTGTTTCAAATTCCAAGATTGACGTAAGGTTGGCGAAGTTCGACAGAAACGGTAGGAGGGTGGAGGAGAAAGGGGCGAAACAACCGGAGGTGAGACAGACTAATGCGTCGTCCGCAATTCTGGAGGTAGTAAAACAGGCACAATTTAGAAGTGTGGGAAGGTCTTATAAGGCGATGGTCGAAAATGAGGGGGTTCCATGGAAGGTAGTGGAGGTGGATGATCCGGAGGTACCGTTTATTAAGCATTGCCGGCAGCGGTCTGTGCTTGCGGTTGTAAAAGATATGCAAGCTTTATGTGATTGTAGATTGATTCTCAATGAGGCTGGTTTCGAGAACGTTGCGTTATCATATGTGGGGGGATTGTCTGTGCTAATTAGTTTTAAAGAAGCCAAATGTGCCAAGGAGTTCGTCCGTGAGAAAATTGAGATTTGGAGGTCCTATTTGAGTCTGTAGCAGTTTGGGACGGTCAAGATATTTCACTAGATCGTGTTGTTGGTGTGAAGGTAACTGGGGTGCCACTGACGCTACGGGATCCTAAGGTGTATGACAAAATTGGGGAGTTGTTTGGGAGATCGTGTGGCCGTCAAAGTTTAGTTGGGAGTCCACCGATAATTCCACGGGGATGTGCTTTATCCTTACTAGTTATCGGGGTAGAATCGATGAGGAGGTGAGATTAATATGTAAGGGCGTGCAATACGCGGTTTGGTTTACAGAGGAGAAGAAGTCATGGTTGCCTATTTTTGATGATAATGACACATCATGTGGAGAAAACACTTCAAGTGCTCCTAAAATGAAAAAGATGAACGAGTCGACTAATCCGGTGGGAGATAACACCGATATCGTGGAAGGGGAATTTAGACCCGATAACTTGGGAGAGGCGACTGGCCGGGTCCACACCGGATTGAATGATGAGACGGAGAGTCCGGTGAGGGTGGCAGGTGAAAAGTATATCGTGGATGGCGCATGTTCTGGTGAGCAGTGCATGCATGGGGAACAAAAGTCATCATGTGAGGAGTCTTCCAAGACAAAGTCGGCGCACGGAACTGGAGATATCCCAGTGATGGATGGTGAGACAAACGGGGGTGGGGCCCAAGCGGTGGGTGGGTACAATTTACCAAATGGGCTTCAATTTGATTCGGGCCTTGGAGATGGGCCTATGACTAGTTCCAGGAAAAGACCCAGAAGATGTTGTAGCCCAAGGTCCGGTGAGTCTGGTCCATCAAAGAAAAGTATTGACAAATATCCAGAGGGGTTTAACTACCCGTTTCCAGACCTTAACTGGACATTGGGTGGGAGTGTTGGAAATGGCTCCTGTTCTTTCTCATCGGTGAGCGCGGAAACTACGGGAGTGAATATGGGACAATCGCAGATAGGGGATGAAGTTCCAGAGACGGTAGAGGCGGTGGTTGCGCCGGCCGGAGCCAAATGTGGTGATCCAGTTGACGTCGAGGTGGTTAAAACTACCGAGGTAGGGTTAATGGTTGGGGTATATTTGCTTAACAATCAGGAGTTGTTGCGGGAGGACGTCTTAGCAGAGGGTGATGTGCATGTTCCTCAATGAATATTATTACAATAAATTGCAGAGGGGGGGGGGGTGGAGAAGTGAGGAAGGAGAAGTGGGTGCGGGGCCTAAAGACGAGTCTCGGTGTCCATTTCCTTGCTATTCAGGAAAAAAAATTCTGCTCGGTTTCGAGACATCGAGTAAGTCAGTTTTTGGGGAGAACTTGTTTTGAGTTTTATTCGGTTAACGCGGTAGGAAATTCAGGTGGATTGTTGTGTATTTGGGACCTATCTTTCTTCAATAAAACAGGGGTAATAAAAAATAGAAGGTTCCTAGTGATTAGTGGGGAAATTAAGGCCTCGGGAGAGACTTTGAATGTAGTTAACATTTATTCTCCGAATGAACATTTATTCTCCGAATGATGCGTCGGAACGTAGGGCGTTATGGCATACACTCTTGTGCATCAGGGGCGTTCTTCCGGGGTTATGGGTTTTCGCGGGGGACTTTAACGAGGTTAGAGATCCGTTGGAAAGACGAAATTCCGAGTTTGTCGCGTCCAATGCGGTGGCTTTTAATCAGTTTATTGAGGCAGCAGACCTAGTCGAGTACCAAATGGGGGGAGGGCAGTTCACATACGTTTCGGATCGCGGTGATAAGTTCAGTAAATTAGACAGATTTTTGGTATGTCGAAGGTTTATGATTGGGTGGCCGACGGCTTCATGTACGGTTCTAGATAAAGACTGTTCTGACAACCGGTCGGTGCTGCTCTCAGTCGTTGACGTTAACTTTGGTCATTTACCATTCAAATTTTTTAACTCCTGGCTTCAACTCCCGAGTTTTGTGGAGTTTGTCAAATCGGAGTGCGCAAAGTTTTCGTTCTCGGGTCCGGCAGATTTAGCGATAACTATAAAACTTAGATGGTTGAAATATAAGATTAAAGATTGGTTGGCGAAGTTTAGAAAATCTAGAGACGGGGAGTTATTGGCGAAAAGGTCGAGAATTCGAGATTTAGATTTGGAGGCAGAAACCCGGAACTTATCACAAGCTGAATTAGATGAAAGAGCCCAATGTAAGTGTTTCGTTCAAGAGGTTGAGAGTCAAAACTTAAAGGATTTGCAACAAAAGGCAATGGTGAGGTGGGCGGTGGCAAGCGACGAAAACTCGAGTTATTTCCACGGTTTACTAAATGCAAATACTTCTAATAATAGGCTACATGGCCTAAATTCAAGTAATGGTGAATGGGTGGATAACCCCAGTATTTTGAAAGATATGGTGTTCGGTTTTTTCGCGGATAGGTTCAAAGAACCGCTAGTGGTAAGGCCAAATTTTGTTGGCACTGGAATGTTCCGTTTAAGTACGGAGGAGGCGGATCTCTTAGTGAGGCCTTTTACACGTGTGTAATTAAAAGAGGCGGTGTGGGAATGCGATGGTGATAAGTCCCCGGGGCCGGATGGTTTTAATTTTAAATTTTTGAAACGGTGCTGGGGCTGTTTTGAAGATGATTTCTGGAAAGTTTTAATCGAGTTTTACCATAACCGTTCATTTAGCAATGGGTGTATGTCCTCTTTCATAGCCTTAATCCCAAAGGTGAAAGATCCAGCGTGTTTAGCCCAGTTTAGACCTATTAGCCTTATTGGATGTTTAAACAAAATAATATCTAAGGTGCTGGTGAATAGATTAAAGACAGTCATTGGTAAGCTAATTTCGGAACAACAGTCGGCGTTTTTGTCAAAAAGAAGTATTCTTGATGGCCCATTGATTCTAAACGAGTTAGTGGCTTGGTTACGTAAGGCGAAAAAAAGAGGTATGATTTTTAAGGTTGACATAGCAAAGGCATATGATTCGTTAAACTGGGGTTTCCTCGACTCCATTTTGTCTCATATGAACTTTCCGGTTAGATGGAGGAATTGGATTTCGACGATCCTTAAGGCTGGTCGGGCGTCAGTATTGGTGAATGGGTCCCCGACCCGGGAATTTACTTTCCATCGGGGTCTCGGCCAAGGTGATCCTTTATCACCATTCTTATTCATCATTGCCATGGAGGCGTTAACGGAGATGATGAAGCGGGCAGAGGATACGGGTCTCTTCCGGGGACTGAGATGTGGTCTTAATGGGCCGATCGTGTCTCATCTCATCTATGCCGATGATGTGGTTTTTGTGGGGGAATGGGGAGATTTAAACGCTCAAAATATTTGTCGTATACTTAGATGTTTTCATATGGTGTCGGGGTTAAAAGTCAATATGTCAAAGTGTCGTGTTTTTGGGACGTGTGTGTCTTAGGCAGATATACATCAGATCTCGAGATTGCTCCGATGTCGGGTGGGGAATTTCCCGTTCAAACATCTAGTCCTACAAATTGGTGGTAATATGAAACTTATCTCGGCGTGGGATCCGGTAGTGGAAATGTTCCAAAAAAGGTTGTCAATTTGGAAAGCGAAGGTGTTGTCTTTTGGGGGACGGGTCACGGTTATTAAGTCGGTGTTGAACGCCTTACCGACTTACTATTTCTCTCTGTTTCGAGTCCCAGATGGAGTGTTAGAAAAGTTGGAGCGTCTTAGAAGAATTTTTTTTGGGGTGGGTCGAAAGACAAATCGAAGATTAATTGGGTTGCTTGGAATCGGGTTATCGCTCCAAAAGAATATGGTGGACTCGGTCTTGGTTCACTCCGGTTTCAAATTTCGCTATGTTGGCAAAATGGTGGTGGCGATTTAAAGGAGAGCGAGATAGACTGTGGAGAAGGGTGGTTTGGTTAATACATCATTCATCGAGGGACTAGCAAAGTATTCCGGCGAAACTTTCGGTTCCAGGATCATGGAAACAGATTAGGAGGTCAGTGGATGAGTTGGCGTTGTTGGGGATTAGTTTGGATGCATTGATAAAAATAGTGCTAAAAAGTGGAAATAGCACGTTATTTTGGCTCGATTACTGGATTGGAGATGATATACTTAAGGTTAAATTCCCCTTTTGTATGGATTAGAGAGACAGAAAGGGTGTAATGTAGCAAGTCGTTTGGTGATGGTGGATGGTGTTATTTGTAGCACTTGGAGTTGGGTGAGCGCGCCGCGACTGGGGCCGGAAATTGAGGAGCTAAGAAAATTGCTTTTGCTATGTCAAGATGTGGTTCTGGTGGCCGAGTCTGATTCGGTAAGTTGGGTTTTGGATAATACAGGAGATTATTCGACTTCTACATTGAAAGAGAAAATTAGAGAAGTTTGTTATGTAAACCCAACTTATACATTTGTATGGAATAATTGGGTCCCGGGCAAAGTGGGTATTCTTGCTTGGCGCGCGGAGCTTGATAGGATCCCGGTTCGCACGTTGCTTGCTAAACGGGGTATTATGGTTGGCCATGTAAACTGTCCGGCTTGCGGTGAATCGGACGAGACAATCGAGCATGTTTTTATTTCTTGCAGTTTGGCTCAGGCGGTATGGCAGGCCATTACATTATGGTGTAAAGTACCTCAAATCTTTGCATTCAACATTCGAGATGTTCTTGACTTATACAAGTATACTAAGTTTCCTAAAAGAAAGGCGAAATTTTTTCACGCGGTTTGTCTTGCTTCGTTGTGGTGCTTATGGAAGGCGCGCAACGAGATGGTGTTTAACGGCCATGCGGTAACTGTGGAAAGGATGGTGGGGGATATTAAGGCTCTTAGTTTTCTTTGGGTCAAAAGTAGATCGGGTAGTGTGTCTTTGTCATGGAAGGGGTGGTGTGGATTTAGTGTGTAACTAGATAGTGTTGTTTGTGTTTTTCTTGTTGGCGGTTCGGTGGTGTGGGTTTTAGCTTATGGCTAAGCCTTCTTTGTTGTAAGCGTGGTGGTTTTAATATATTCGTTTTTTGTTGGCCTTTCAAAAAAAAAACTTAGTATCCAATTATCGTAGAGCATGATGGATTGTTTGTGTTGGAAAAGTGGAAAAGGTAGGGTTGTTAGGAGTTGTCGGCTGAATGGGGGAAAAGTAAGAAGGATTTAGTGATGAATGGTGATTGGTGGAGCAGGCATGCTCATCAACAAAAACAAAAGGAAAGGGACCCCCTTTGGTTTGGTCGTGAGATGGAGAAACAAGTTATGAAGAACAAATTTTGTTTACAAAATTGTGAATATATTAATGATATGTGTGTAATATTTAAGTTATAATAATTAGATGGTTCAATGAGTTAAGTATTTTCGTACATAGGACCACTTATTACTTTATATGTATTAGTATATCATATGGTCACACATATAAAGATGGTATTTTGAGACAAAGTCTTGGAGATATGTATTGACATAAACTAAAGTTCTTGCATTTGAATGTATTGTTTAAAGACTGTATATTAGACTTTTGAACACGGTTTAGATTTATATATATATATATATGTATATATATATATAAAGAGATAATTCATTACCGAAGTTCGAGTTTGTCGGGTTATTCATATACGTGCACTGCTAAATCTCAAAAGTACCGAATGCATGATAATAAGGTGTACGGTTCCGCTAGACTTTATATGGCCCAAATGATGCAAATTAAGTTAAATAGAAACTTACAATATGAAAACATGTTTAGGACATGCATGAATATTGACAAAAAATGGTGGTTGTTATAGTAGTGTGGTAGGATAGCTTGTGCTTGATGAGCATGGATTAGTTGAGGACACATGTTGCAGAGATGATTAGGGTCTCCACAATGGTAATAAGCACGGGTATTGGGAACACCGGGTTGAGAATGTGGGGTAGGGGCAGGTCTAGGAGCATGCAGTACGAACTGTTATAGGACGGCTTGTGCATTAGGCGGGGTGAAAAAGTGTTAGCAAGGTGGCCATAATGATTGCATTGGGTGCATAGTCGGCATGGGGATTAAGCAGGGTGACGACTGTTAAATTTAGTACATAACGGGTGAGGTCCGGCGTAGACTCTTTTTTGGGGCATTTTGGTTAGGTAGAGGGTGGTCAATGGGTTGGTTAACGACATAGGTTTAGTGATTGGCCTTACCCTTATTGTTGTGGTTGTTGTTGCGGTGATTGTTGTTGTTGTAAGTAGGTTTGGGTTCGGCTTTAGCATCGATGGATGAGTCGGTTTCGGTATTGTCAAGATTAGGCTTGGAATCCTTTCGGGACAAGGTTCCATCCCTGACATGATCATTGGTTAGGGAAGCAACTAGGTCCATAGCCTCACCAATGGTTAATGGGTCACGACTCACCACAGCATCACGGAAAACAGTTGGTAAACCGCGAATGTATTTCCGAATGCCACGGTTCTCGGGGGTTACAAGGTAGGGTATGATGCGGCTAAGCTCACGAAAGCGGTTGGAATAGGTGGAGGTATCCCCACCAATTTGCTTGAGCTCCCAAAATTCGGTTTCAAGCTTTTGTAGTTCATGTTCGAGGAAAAACTCTTTCTTCATGGCCTCCTTGAGATCGTCCCAAGGCATGGCCACAGCCAACTCAGTTCCTTGATCGGCTTTGAAAGCATCCCACCAAGTGATAGCTCGATCCTCGAAAACTCTCGAGGCGAACTTATTCCGTTTGGTGTATGGACATTAACAATGGATAAACCCGTTCTCCATCTTCTCGAACCATTTCAAAAGTTTGGTTGCATTTTCTTCACCACAAAACGAGGTAAGTTTGGTGCTTAGGAAGCTCTTAAAGTCATAATTGTTTGGAGCAGCAAATGTAGCAGAACCATTCGAGTAGAGGCTCTGGATTTGGGTTATGATAGTGGGCATAGCAGCAACAAACTCTTTGGTGATCCTAGTAGCCAGAAGGCGGTCGTGAGAACCAGATGAACGTTGATGACGACGGTGGTTTCTTAGTGAAGACATTTTATGAGGAATAAAGGTAAAGGATTGTAAGAAAAAGGGTATATTGTGTAAATATTTATGAGATTACGTAATAAATGAGATCAATGTGAGATAACTAGATAAGGAGATGGAGTTAGTTTAAAAGTTAAAATTTCTTTGAATAAGTTAACTTAACAAACAACTAATGAAACATAGTTTGTGTGTTGATCTCCCATGAGCTTTCCATAGCAGTTTGAATGGCCAAACGAACTAACGAATAAAAGTAATTGAGTTGGACGACCCATGAGCGTTCCATGATATTTTAACTGTACCAACTAATTAACGAATTATCAATGCAAGAGAGATCGACGGCCAGTGAGCGTTACATGGCAAATATGAGTAGTTGAAGTATCCCGTGAATCACCACGTATGATTAACTCTAACAAAAGCATAATGTTTAAAATAAGTGAGAAATGGATAGTAGGAGTGCCAATGGGTTCCATGGATTTTTCACCCAACTAACAATTTTAAATAACATAACACAATAATCAGAAATTACTGAATTTAGCCACGAACCACCGTGAATTCGGTTTAAAAAAATTGCAAACGCTAATGCAATTACGTTTGACAGCTTAGGGTGTCGATCGTATGACAGTTGTGTCCCACTTTGGCCTATAAGATGGAATACTGTTGTTAGGTTATCCTCCAGGTACGGAATAACGTCTTACCTTGGGTACTCGGAACCGGTTTGCCAAGGCCCAACTCACAGTTCTCTCCCCTTTCCAGTTACTAAAGGACTTGTCACACAACCTAGCTCTAAGGTGAAAGAGTAAAAACAACATTAGAGAATTCTTAAGGAATTTCCCAAAAATAAAAGACAATCTACTTGATTTAAATTAATTAAGAAAAACATTTTGAGGTTGAGGCATAGCCTCGGAGTTGTATGTGTGTGCATGATCATAATAAACAATAATTAAATAATTAACTAGGAAAGCTGTAAACAAATAATTTAACACATAAGGCAATCAAATAAGCACGTATGAGGCTCATAAGCATGTTACTAAGGCACCACTAACGACCTACCTTAAACCTTTGGCTCTGATACCAATCTGTCACACCCCAACCTAAGCCGGAAATGCCGGGGTGCAAATTGATTGTTCACAGCTCTCAAGGTACTATCATACAATAATTTAAAGTGGCAATATCTATTAAATTAAATTAAATATCCAAATAATCCAAACAATTTCAAATGACAAAGTACAAATCATTAAAATAGAAACAAATAAGTTCTAATTTAAATCATGATAAATTTGTGTCTCGATAACGTTCTTCTAACTTAAAGAAACAGTAAATCACTTCCAAATCATGAAGTTAATTCAATCTAAAGCCTGCATATGCGTATAAAATAGATATGTTTTGTCAACACTAGGTTGAGTGAGTAAACACCAGTTAGTTCAATATAATATAATATGAGAAAAATATGCAAACTATCCTTATGAGATATACAATCAAGCCAAATGAGCAAATAGATGAGTTTCGGTAAAACCATCGCCTTGCGAAGTGGGCTTTGGATACTACGACGGTCGTAAGATCATATTATAACATGATTATGATGGACCTCCTAATGCATTCAAATAAACAAGAAACAAATAGAAATTTAGGCGATTAACTAATAGCACACAAGGTTAACAGTTGCTAATGTGAATACTAATAATATGTGAATAATGCAAATACGAATATGTCCCCAAAAGTTTGGAAAACAAGTAAACGGAAAGGAGTGATTACTCACCTTATCAATTAAGCGAAGATATGAATGTGATAAGACTAATAATAACTACGCGTCACGCTCGCCGAGAATTATCAAGGACAAATCCTAGGCAAGTGTAATAACGGAGAATACTATGGATCAATAAATTGAATAATAAAGATTTGAGATATGAACGGGTATTTAGCAATTAAAATAATTTATTTAAAGTTTATTTTATAAGGGTTATTCAAATAGATATAACTATAACAAAATAAATCCTTTTAATAATAAGTAATATTTTTATTTAAAGTTGTCATAAATATTTGTTTGTAAAAATATTTGACCAATAATTATTTAAAAATATATTTATATTTAAATATGTATTTTCAACCAAAAACCTTTTAAATATTTATTATTAACCCTTTAATAATTTTTAAATA
Source organism: Bidens hawaiensis (assembly GCF_021521415.1). Classification (NCBI taxonomy): domain Eukaryota; kingdom Viridiplantae; phylum Streptophyta; class Magnoliopsida; order Asterales; family Asteraceae; genus Bidens; species Bidens hawaiensis. Next base: position 133,859 of record NW_027496373.1, on the reverse strand, counting down.
CATATAATATTTTTACCTACACACACACATACAAATAGGGTTTTTAACAATGGTTTGGAAAAACTAACCATGAACACACACACCCTAGCCATCTGGGCTAGGGTATCAGTTGGTTAAAACACAATAACGGACATATATATAACCAGACAGCATAACAACCAGTTCATATTATGAACCCTAACAAGATCAACCAGCCATATTGTTAATCGTTTGGCCGATTAACCTTGGGGTTAATCTTCCAGACATCAAGACGAATCAAACAATTTACTTGATTACCTTTAAAGCTGTAAAATTGTTGGTTAATTAGTACGAACAGAGCCGTTAAGAACAAGAATCAAGAACGGCAACCAAGAGGTTAAGATAATACAATTGGTTAAAGGGGTTTCGTTGGCGATACAAGAGAGATTGTGCAGACGGTTTTGATTGAAATATAACAACCTTTAGATGTATAATACACAATTTAGATTAAGACGGTTAGGTTAAAATGTTAATATGTATCATAACTGATTTCATACTACAATTACAACGTCGGGGAAGATCGATTTGGCAAAATGAATTATGCACATCGATCAATTCCAATTTTACAACGAAAATTGTGGTACAAGGCATAATCTGGATCCCGGCTAGGTTATGGTTACGGGTAAGCGGGTATTATAATATAATTATGGCATATTTTCAATTAGGTCCTTGAACTATGGATGAGGATACAATATGAGGTTAAAGTATGGTGGTGGTTCAGAAATGTATATATATATCAAAGTTATTTTGATAATTAAATAAATATATATTAAAAAATAATAAAATAATAATAATAATAATAATAATAAGTCAATAATTGCAGTATTTTATTGATAAAATTACACGAACATAGAAATGGGTCGGGTAACGATTAACAAAATAATTAACAAAAAATCCGAATTGTTACAGGAAGAAATAAGAATAAAGAAATACCCAAATTAAAAACTCTCTCTCTAGCCGATATAACAAAGAAAGCCCGAGCATCGATCCGAGGTAATAATGTTATGATATTATATGGATAAAATTACAGTAATTGCAGTATTTTATTGATAAAATTACACGAACATAGAAATGGCTATCCTGTATGACCACTGGTGGTTAACAGGACCAAAACACATATGAGAATATGTGTCCCTCCAACTTGGAATTACCGCCATAATTTTAAGTGAAAGAATTCAAAACACAAAAACACATCACAATCGCCCCAGATGCTTTCAGTCTTTAGATAAATGGCTATCCTGTGAGTCTACAAGTAGATCACCGGACCAAACATATACAATTATATGTTCTTCAAACTTGAGCAGCCGACATAATTTTAAGCGAGAGTGAAGTTTGAAAGACATAGATAAATTTTTTATTAAACGCACACACACACTCTTTTTGAATTTTTTTAATTTTTATGATAAAAACGTACACACTCTTTTTGAATTTTTTTTTTTAATTTTCTCCCCCTTAATTTGTGCAAAAACTTTTATGTATAAATTTAACCTCAAAAAGACTCAATCATCGAAATGTAGTATTTTAATAAAAAAAATAAAGTGTGATAGTCAGACAACTGATGTACTATCATTTCTCATGTACATTCAAGTCATTTTCTCAAATTTGAAATAAAACAAAATAAAAAACTATACTTGAAAAACTAAACGTGAACATATTTTTGTATTTTTTTAAAAAAAATTAAAATCTTTTTGATTGATCAATCTTTCATACCAAAGTGATACGGTTACCTTTTATCTTCAAGACATCATTTTTCATTTGTGAGAATCTCCCCTTAGGAATAAGCTTGTTTTGAGATTCTGCATCCTTGCTAGTTGAATGTCTGGAACAAGCCTTTTAATATGCAATGTATTCCCTAATTTGTTCCTACACACTTAGAGAGCAGATTGAAAACGTTCTATCACCCTAATATCCCGTCCAGGCAACAAATAATCCATTTTATGGTTTAAAGATTTAAAAACAATGGATATTTGCCCTGTCATGTGCCTGGAACAACCCATTAAAAAAATGAATTTGTGGTTGTTCCTACACGCATAGCGGGATTAGTTGGACATAGGAACCCAAGTCATAAATGTCTTGGGGTTCCCTAGAGCATCAACATATGTGACCTCTTGCCAACTCATATCTTTCCCATCTTTAACAGAATCGTTTGTTAATACAGATTCTATCTGCTGAGTTTTGAGTTTCCAAGTCTGTCTTGGTTTAGTGGAATTTGAAAGAACAGACTTTGGAGTGTAGCAATCCGAATTCGAGTTCGAATTCTTAGAACTCTCAACACTCTTTGATTTTTGAAAATTTATTCTTCTTTTAACAATTTCTAAATCGTTTGAGTGTAAACCTGTCATATTAACTTTGAATCTTTGAGTATCTGTGACTCGTTGTACAGATACACGTGGTTTTCTAATATAAGCATTTTGTTTAACCATTTGATTCGGTTGAAACCTGTTACCTTTCACCTGAGAAGCTTGTCTATTAAAAGCACGGTAGTGACATTCCTTAGCCAAATGCCCGCCGTTCCCGCAGACGAAACACGCCTTCGTCCTTCTTCTAATGTCAACGGATACAGTTGCCTCATGTTGGAATTCCTTCTTAGGAAAGGTTTTTGCATTCTTCTTGCCCCTTGGCACAACCTTCTGATTTTGCTTGTAGTATGGAACATATAGACGATGGACACAATTTCTGGCTATATGTCCTGGCGTGCCACAGTGGTAACATGTTTGCCTCTTGATAGAAGTAGCACCCGATGATTTATCAACACATGGAGATCCGTAGGATCTATGAGGACGAGACTGTCCTTGTTGTGCTGATTTGTTACGCGCCTTCCCTTTGTTTCCACAACTCTGTGTATTATTTTTAGTACAATTTTGAGTTATGGTGTCATTTGAATTTGATGACATGTTATAATAAGATTCATTTTCACTAGGCTGAACCCCTTTACTATCAAAAGCAACATCATTTACTATATCTGCACATGAAGTAGAAGCATCAAAATTGTTCACACATTTAAAAACAGGCTTGATTTCCTCTAGGGATCCTGATCCAACAGTTTCAGATTGAACCTGTTTACCATACTTCATGTCTTTTACCTTTTCTTCCTGTTCTTTGGTAACAGGGGTAGGGACATAATTGTGGTTGTAAGGTGGGGGAACTTGACTGTATCCTATTCCCTCACCTTCATTTTCTTTCCACCACAGTTAGTTTTCATTCAGCCTTTTCAAACTTGCTAGTTAGATTCAAGATTTCTAACTTGGAGGCTTCCAGTTTAGCAGTTAACTCAGCAATTTCTTGTTTGGCATCAAGGTAGTGACAACTTTTTATACTAAAATCAGACTTAAGCTTTTTAATGTCCTTGTTCTGTGCTTCTATTTTGTCTAGAAAGCCCTTTTCATTTTTCTTAAGTTTAAAACTTTCTGATTTTATTCTCTCCATATCTCTAGTCAGGTTATCAAAATGAAGCTTATACATTTCTATTTTTTCACCACAATTTAAAGAACATGGTTGAAACCTTATCTCAGACGAACTCATTTTCCCGCCAAATTTTTCGAAAAAAATATGATCGTCAAAATTCTCAAGAAGAATGTCCCAGTCAAGAGAAGTGTCTAGGAAAAATTTCGTTCAAGACAAATTTTTTTGAATTTCCCGCCAAAATTTCACCGAAAATCACCCGAAAAAAAATTGTTTTCGCCAAAATTTTCAAGGATGGATTTTTACTAATAAGGAGTATTCTGGAAAATTTTCGTTCAAGAAAAATTTTCCTGTTAATTTTTTTTTGTACTCTTTTCACCGAAAACCTCAAAAATCAACCGAGAACTCCTGATTTTGCTTGACTTTGACCGAAAACAATCTGACAGAGAACCAGTATAGTTGACCGAAAACAAACATTGACTGAGAACAATGAACAGTTGACCGAGAACAATAGTCTTTGGCCGAAAACACTGGATTAAGCCGAGAACTAGCAGACTTGGCCGAAAACGTTTAGATTTGGCCGAGAACCCTCAAATCTGGCCGAAAACGATCAGATTCAGTTTGACGACAGCAACAAACTCCCTAATTTAGTGGAATTTGATTTGTTTCCAAAATAAAGTTAATCTTTCACTAAAAATAATTCTTCTTCTTCTCCGATAGACTACTCGCCGCAAAAACTCCTACACCACCAAGAAAACCAAGATCTCGAATCCGTTGATATCACAATAAAGAGCCTGAAAAGGTCTAAGGCTCTGATACCAATTGTAATTCCCGAATCTGGATCACTACAATATGATATCAACCAAACGAGTATTGGTGCGGAATACCAACACTCGGTGATTCAAGAACACAAATAGATAAAATAAATTAACACGATGTTTCTTCAAAACACACGTATATTGATGAATACGTCGGGTGCTTAAGCACTTACAATACTTGAACAAAGACTAGGAATGAACAACCAGTTCTACTCACCCACTCTCAAGATGGTTGCTCTCAAAGTGTTCAACTTCTCTCTATGTGAACAACCAACCTGAACCTTATACATGCATATTCTATATATAGGGAACCAAACAACTAGCCCAATAGCTAACCAAAAGCCCACCGAGGGATCTCGTCTTACATACTTAGCCCGCAGCCCAATACAATATTACAACATAAGCCCAAGTACATATTGAATAAGTACAAACCACCAAATATGGACCCAACATTCATCATATCCATAAATGCTGCAGGAGCGTTCGTTAGACCGAACGACATCACGGGAAACTCGTAGTGTCCATACCGCGTCCAAAATTTTGTATTAGGGATGTCTGCCTCCTTCACTTTCAGCTGATGATACCCTGATCTAACTTCTATTCGCAAGAACCAACTCGAACCTTGTAATTGATCAAACAAATCATCAATCCGTAGAAACAGATATATGTTCTTCACCGTAAGCTTGTTCAACTCTCGGTAGTCTATGCACATTCTCATGCTTCCGTCCTTCTTCTTGACAAACAACACTGGTGCACCCCAAGGAGACACACTCGGCCTTATAAAGCTTTTATCGAGGAGTTCTTGTAGCCGGGACATCAATTCTTTCATCTCGGATGGAGCCAGGCGGTAAGGTGCCTTCTCGAAGGGCTCTGGTGGCAATCCCGGAAGGTCCTCAGGGAACACTTCTGGATAGTCACACACAACAGGAACATCTTTCACTTCTTTCATCTCGGCCATAGCTTTGACAACATACGCTAGGTATGCACTGCATCCTCGCCTTAACAATCCTTCAGCTTTTTCATCAAAATGACATTAAGCCCTGAATTTTCTTTATCACAATAAACCGTCACTGTACCACCATCCAAGGATTTTAACCTTATCAATCTACTCTTACACACTATCTGAGCCTCAAACTCAGATAGCCAATCCATTCCCAAAAACACATCGAACACTCCTAAGGTCATAACATACAAAGTAACAAGGAACTCATGTCCCTCTAATTCTATCTTACAGTCCTTAACCATTCTAGTTATTCTAACCGAGGTCTCACTCGCGGTTTCTACTTTATAAGTTTCTGGCACACGACAGCATTTCATTTTTGCTAACTTACTAAATTTCGTAGCTACAGAACTTCTATTCGCACCTGAATCGAACAATACGGAAGCAGAAATACCATTCACTAGAAACATACATGTCACAGCATCCGGAATCTGTCTGGCTTGTTCCTGAGTTAACATTGTCACAAACTATGCTATGTTACAATATATTTTTGTCGTTCCCGAATAATCACTCACACTCACAATCAAGTCATAACTCACACAATAAATGTGTCGACAAGAGAGTTAATGACGGTTGCTATTTTGGGAAAGAAAATTGTTTGTTAACGGCGGAATCAGAAACAAACAGTGTAGTTTCTAGAGAATTAAAGAAAAGTAACTAACACACAAGAATCACTCAAAAGATTTCCATTTATATATACGAATCATACAAATGTTAATCGATTCAGGATTTCTTGGTTGGAAAGTTATATCCGTACTTTCCTATGACAGCCGCACACTCACAAATATTCGCTTAGAAATAAGTGGTTGATCCGTTAGAAGGCGTGCCCTAAAATATTCCTTTTATAGACCTGACACCTCCTGACTGCTGTCATTCCTTCTAGAAACCCTAAATAAATAATACGTATTCAAATTACATATTCAAAACTATACTAAGTGTAAAAACAGGTCTTCCGGGTAGACTTTGCATAAGTTGTCTTCACCGAGTAGACTTCGTGCCTTTTGTCTTCTACGGGTAGACCTGGTAACCTTGAAGTGTGCTCGGGAACAGTTCTCCGGCTAGACTTTACTTAGAGTATTTTCCTGAGAAAATACTCACCTAGTAGACTTCAATCTTCTTGATCATATCAAACTTTGCCCGACATGACCTTACAAGCAACCTTGTTCTTCAATGATCCTTTCAACTCCTTGCTAGGGAATAGCTTATTAGCATAGCAAAGTTTGCTTGGTAACACTGTAGCCTACTTGAGTTAAACCCTGCCCGATGTTACTTGAAATATTTCATTGCTCACATCAAGCTTGCTTGGACCACTGTTTTATTGATGAATACCTTGCCCGATCTTCCAATCACTTGGCCTTATGAGCTTGAATAGCCAAGAGCCTACTAGGAAGAAAACTTGCTTGGCTATGAAGAACAATCTTGCTAGATATAGTGAACCCTGCTCGGATATTCACTAAATAAGAATTCTAGAAGATAACCTTGCCCGATGGACAAAATACCTTGATAGGGTAAGTAAACTTTTCCCGGGAGTCCAAGTGTGCTCGGATTCCATACTTAGCGATTTCTGACGAGGTTAAGAAGATTTCAATCTTCCTTATACTTCTCTTAGGTCATATCTTTGACTCAAAAATCACCCCTAGATTGGAACATCTCAGCTGTCTCAAAAAACTTCTACAGTTACTTACACATAGTCAAAATACACATCAAATCAAAATCAAATTCTTACATATTCAAAAATTCAAACTATTACATACTCAGAAATTTGTTCGTAGACATTACAAATCAAAGCCTATTCTAAGATCTTTATCTTCTTCTGGCATCATAGGCTGCTTGTCTTCGATTAATAATTACTGTTCCTGCCCTTTGTTGAAAAATGGACAAGATTTGGTAATTAGTGTGACTTTCAGGAATAGCCATATCTCTTATATCTCTTAGATCTTCATTGTGTAGATAAGTCAGGTCTTCATCCTTTTTGATTATGCCTAAGATAAGTCCATCTGAGTTTCGAAGAATATAGTGGCCACCATTTTCTTTATATTCATTTTCAGCAATGATGCCATTCTTCTGGACAACATAGTTTGGGCGTGTCAGTCTTCTTCCAATGCTTATACACGTGTTCATGTTTGACAGGGGATTGTTGTTTTTAACAGACAATTGATAATTCAATTCAGCACTCCTTATATTTATCATTCTTGTTGCTCTTCTGGTTTCTGTCATGCTTTGTCAACTTCCACCTTTTCTTTTCCTTTAAAAGTGGGAAACCCTTGTCAGCTTCACTTCTTAGATACTTTGAGAGTTCATTTTGCTGTCTCCCTGCCAACTTATTACTGTCATGATAATCATACAAATCCAGTGTGGCCATTTTCTCCAACTGCTCCCTTGAATAGTCAGCAAAATCATCTCTAAAGATAATGTCTCTCAGTTGTCTACTCTGCATAATCACTTTCAAAGACTGAGTCATAGAAGAGAGTCCTTGGTAGATCGACATCAGATTGTGGTCTTGTCACTCTTTGTGTTCCTGCTCTGCTTGACTCATCTCTGCTTGTTGAGGCAGGCATCCTTGAAGCAGAGGGCCTAGATGGAATTGACATCATTGGTTTGCTAGGCCCTGACATTGCAAATGCTTTCTTATACATTGATTCAATCAATTCAGCAGTATAGTTGATCAGATCTGCAAAGTTTTCACCTTCATCTTTGTGATGTCTTATAATTAGTTTAACTATCCTTAGATTATTCATTAGCCCTGCAGGCACAAATCTCCCTTCAACAAAACTTATGGGATTTTCACCCTCCAACAAGACTTTCTCCCATTCAGCCTTTTGAATATAAAATAGTTCCTTCAGTTGATCTTTATCAAGTGCATCAAAGGCATTCTGATATGCAAAATGGTCTATTAAAACTTAACCTAACCTAGACACTCTAGTTTTAAATTTTTAAATATAGACTATCCTAATGCTAGACCACTAGACAGGCAAGTGTACCTATCAACCGTAGTAAAGCCTAATGAAGTCCGTATATCGAACCCAAAGGACACTAGCGACACCTAAACTAGACTCTGACTAATAACTTAAATAAATTGATATAATTGATATTAAGTCTATCTGGAGTTCTATCTCACGCTCTGGTGGCAATCCCGGAAGGTCCTCAGGGAACACTTCTGGATAGTCACACACAACAGGAACATCTTTCACTTCTTTCATCTCGGCCATAGCTTTGACAACATACGCTAGGTATGCACTGCATCCTCGCCTTAACAATCCTTCAGCTTTTTCATCAAAATGACATTAAGCCCTGAATTTTCTTTATCACAATAAACCGTCACTGTACCACCATCCAAGGATTTTAACCTTATCAATCTACTCTTACACACTATCTGAGCCTCAAACTCAGATAGCCAATCCATTCCCAAAAACACATCGAACACTCCTAAGGTCATAACATACAAAGTAACAAGGAACTCATGTCCCTCTAATTCTATCTTACAGTCCTTAACCATTCTAGTTATTCTAACCGAGGTCTCACTCGCGGTTTCTACTTTATAAGTTTCTGGCACACGACAGCATTTCATTTTTGCTAACTTACTAAATTTCGTAGCTACAGAACTTCTATTCGCACCTGAATCGAACAATACGGAAGCAGAAATACCATTCACTAGAAACATACATGTCACAGCATCCGGAATCTGTCTGGCTTGTTCCTGAGTTAACATTGTCACAAACTATGCTATGTTACAATATATTTTTGTCGTTCCCGAATAATCACTCACACTCACAATCAAGTCATAACTCACACAATAAATGTGTCGACAAGAGAGTTAATGACGGTTGCTATTTTGGGAAAGAAAATTGTTTGTTAACGGCGGAATCAGAAACAAACAGTGTAGTTTCTAGAGAATTAAAGAAAAGTAACTAACACACAAGAATCACTCAAAAGATTTCCATTTATATATACGAATCATACAAATGTTAATCGATTCAGGATTTCTTGGTTGGAAAGTTATATCCGTACTTTCCTATGACAGCCGCACACTCACAAATATTCGCTTAGAAATAAGTGGTTGATCCGTTAGAAGGCGTGCCCTAAAATATTCCTTTTATAGACCTGACACCTCCTGACTGCTGTCATTCCTTCTAGAAACCCTAAATAAATAATACGTATTCAAATTACATATTCAAAACTATACTAAGTGTAAAAACAGGTCTTCCGGGTAGACTTTGCATAAGTTGTCTTCACCGAGTAGACTTCGTGCCTTTTGTCTTCTACGGGTAGACCTGGTAACCTTGAAGTGTGCTCGGGAACAGTTCTCCGGCTAGACTTTACTTAGAGTATTTTCCTGAGAAAATACTCACCTAGTAGACTTCAATCTTCTTGATCATATCAAACTTTGCCCGACATGACCTTACGAGCAACCTTGTTCTTCAATGATCCTTTCAACTCCTTGCTAGGGAATAGCTTATTAGCATAGCAAAGTTTGCTTGGTAACACTGTAGCCTACTTGAGTTAAACCCTGCCCGATGTTACTTGAAATATTTCATTGCTCACATCAAGCTTGCTTGGACCACTGTTTTATTGATGAATACCTTGCCCGATCTTCCAATCACTTGGCCTTATGAGCTTGAATAGCCAAGAGCCTACTAGGAAGAAAACTTGCTTGGCTATGAAGAACAATCTTGCTAGATATAGTGAACCCTGCTCGGATATTCACTAAATAAGAATTCTAGAAGATAACCTTGCCCGATGGACAAAATACCTTGATAGGGTAAGTAAACTTTTCCCGGGAGTCCAAGTGTGCTCGGATTCCATACTTAGCGATTTCTGACGAGGTTAAGAAGATTTCAATCTTCCTTATACTTCTCTTAGGTCATATCTTTGACTCAAAAATCACCCCTAGATTGGAACATCTCAGCTGTCTCAAAAAACTTCTACAGTTACTTACACATAGTCAAAATACACATCAAATCAAAATCAAATTCTTACATATTCAAAAATTCAAACTATTACATACTCAGAAATTTGTTCGTAGACATTACAAATCAAAGCCTATTCTAAGATCTTTATCTTCTTCTGGCATCATAGGCTGCTTGTCTTCGATTAATAATTACTGTTCCTGCCCTTTGTTGAAAAATGGACAAGATTTGGTAATTAGTGTGACTTTCAGGAATAGCCATATCTCTTATATCTCTTAGATCTTCATTGTGTAGATAAGTCAGGTCTTCATCCTTTTTGATTATGCCTAAGATAAGTCCATCTGAGTTTCGAAGAATATAGTGGCCACCATTTTCTTTATATTCATTTTCAGCAATGATGCCATTCTTCTGGACAACATAGTTTGGGCGTGGCAGTCTTCTTCCAATGCTTATACACGTGTTCATGTTTGACAGGGGATTGTTGTTTTTAACAGACAATTGATAATTCAATTCAGCACTCCTTATATTTATCATTCTTGTTGCTCTTCTGGTTTCTGTCATGCTTTGTCAACTTCCACTTTTTCTTTTCCTTTAAAAGTGGGAAACCCTTGTCAACTTCACTTCTTAGATACTTTGAGAGTTCATTTTGCTGTCTCCCTGCCAACTTATTACTGTCATGATAATCATACAAATCCAGTGTGGCCATTTTCTCCAGCTGCTCCCTTGAATAGTCAGCAAAATCATCTCTAAAGATAATGTCTCTCAGTTGTCTACTCTGCATAATCACTTTCAAAGACTGAGTCATAGAAGAGAGTCCTTGGTAGATCGACATCAGATTGTGGTCTTGTCACTCTTTGTGTTCCTGCTCTGCTTGACTCATCTCTGCTTGTTGAGGCAGGCATCCTTGAAGCAGAGGGCCTAGATGGAATTGACATCATTGGTTTGCTAGGCCCTGACATTGCAAATGCTTTCTTATACATTGATTCAATCAATTCAGCAGTATAGTTGATCAGATCTGCAAAGTTTTCACCTTCATCTTTGTGATGTCTTATAATTAGTTTAACTATCCTTAGATTATTCATTAGCCCTGCAGGCACAAATCTCCCTTCAACAAAACTTATGGGATTTTCACCCTCCAACAAGACTTTCTCCCATTCAGCCTTTTGAATATAAAATAGTTCCTTCAGTTGATCTTTATCAAGTGCATCAAAGGCATTCTGATATGCAAAATGGTCTATTAAAACTTAACCTAACCTAGACACTCTAGTTTTAAATTTTTAAATATAGACTATCCTAATGCTAGACCACTAGACAGGCAAGTGTACCTATCAACCGTAGTAAAGCCTAATGAAGTCCGTATATCGAACCCAAAGGACACTAGCGACACCTAAACTAGACTCTGACTAATAACTTAAATAAATTGATATAATTGATTTTTTTTGTTTTTTAATTATTAACTATAAATTAAATAATACTTAAACTAAAACTGACACGAACAAATAGGAGTAAAACTCAAATAGGGAGAACAACTACCTAGGTAAGGAATCTTACTAGTCAACTCGTAAACTCTCAGAATTGGATTTATGATTGGTACCGTATTCTAAAATATGAAATTTAAGGAATAACTATAGTAAGTTAGATCACCTCCCGGTCTCACCAACAATACCTAAGAACCCTAAATATCATGTAAGCTCAACGGTTTAATGGTTCGGATCACCTCCCGACCTCACCTTACCTAACTATGCTAAGGTACCCAAAGATTAAATCACCTCCCAGTCTCTCTAATCACAAAACACCCTAAGGCGTAAAGGGGTATTTTTATTAAATTCGGTTATAATTTGGATGTAAGAATCTAAAAGAATCTAGGGTAACTCACTCCCGTGCAATCACTACCCAAACCCGCAAAGGACCAAAATAGACGATACTTAATTACCTCCCGGTCTCTCGAGTGGCAGAATATAAGGTATCTCTAAACTCTCAAGTATGGTTCCTATGGAATACGTTAACTATATACCATAAACTAGTTGTAAACACACAGTAAACAACCTAATATGCATCCAAACATGAAAGACATTCACAAAGACGCATATGAAACAATAAATTGATAATAAATTAATACCAAATACGCATATGCATCACAACCAAATAAAATAAAAACTTTACCAAAGCATGAACCAATTAATAATAAATCCAAAACCAAAAATAAACGAGTCTACAAAGTATTCATCCAAACCCAGGCAGTCTAATAGTTTAGCCAATCATAATAATATTCGACGAAACAAAGATTAAATATATATTACGGTTTATCGTAAAAATAAATAAATATGATTGAGCTACTAGCCTGCTTGCTTGAATAATTCACTTTTGGCCGTGAGCCTTTTTGACGTGGTAGCTTGCTTTCAAATTCCAAACGTTGACTTCCTTCACCAGCGTGCGTGCTTGAATTCCTTGGTTTTGTAATCACAGTAGCCAAAAGGGGCAGACCCCTTGACTCTCGTTTTTTTCACCTGCCGACCTATCTTCTTTTATTAAATACCCCATTATAGGGTTATTTTTTATAATGGGCTTCACTTGAACAAGAATGTGTTTAATGTTATAGATGGCCCATCATGTTCATCTTTTCTTCGTAACTGTGCACAAATATAATAAGGTTTTGTGAAGGAAATTGTTAGAACAAAAGTGTGCATAGTTCCTTTTCTTTAAAATCACGTGTGGGGATTGAATCCAAACACACTACTTCAACTACTCATAAATGCTAATTATATGAGTTATTTTGAATCCATATAGTCTAACTTATAATAAATAATAATAACATATTAACTTTGTTTGGCTATTTATTGAGTGGTTTCAAGTTAAATAAAGATACTTAGTTTTAGCTCGTATTTCTTGAAACCATTAAAATCTGAATATGAGCCAAATAAAGATAATATTAAACAAAAACTAGCTCATAAGGATTAACATTCGGTGGGAATATATATAATGAATATATACAATTTTATCCACATCAAATATCCCCACACTTCAACCTTTTTCGTCCATGGAAAAGTATTTTGCAATGGAATCACAATTCGAAATTGATCTTTAAAACATATAGGTTATCTTTTAAGCATAGATAAATGCAAAAAACGCGATTGCCGATATTATTGTCCACTTAAACCCAGCCACCAGCCTATCATGCCCAAATTGCATTAAGCGTTTTAAGTTCAAAAACCACGGCTACGCCTACCCCATCTCAGACAAAGAGAGCTAGAAAACTAGAGTCAAAGCAGACTGGTTTGACAAATCACCATAATCCAAGGACTCGTTGATGGTATTAAGTAGATGCACTCGGTGAAACTTGATGGATGAATGGTCATGTGGAGGCCGTATGAGCTATTCCTAAATATTATTGGACTTTGTCCTATATATTCCCTAAAAAAATATTTATTGAATAAAACCTTTGAGCCCCAATAGTGTATCCTCAGAGTCACTATCCCCTTGGTCACTAAAAAAATATATTTATTGACTAGAATTTGTATCATTTCTTCATTCTCCCATGGAACTATAGGTTCATCCACTGGTTCATCATTTACTTCCACTGGGATTGGGGTTTCTTTCATTTCAGCCCTTTTTGACTCTTTCTCAGCCTCCTGGTTCTTCTTCAATGTTATAATTTTTCTTTTCTTTTTGGGAGGCTCGGGCTGTTCTTCCTTTTACTGCCTAGTAGATGACTCAGGTTGAACTCTCTCTAGCTTGTATTTTCGCTGCAGTCTATTATAGTGAGAGTCAACAGCAGTTCTAGAAAGGTTACTCACCAACTCTGGTGGCATACCCTTATCTAGCAACTATCCACATCTTCTATCAAATTTCTTCTTCAACTTGTCAAGCTTTTCAGCTAGTTCAGCTTCCCTTGCAAATCTTTCTTTTTCTTTTCTCTGAACATCTTCTCTTGTTGTGTTGTACGGCTTTTCAAGATCTTCAAATTTAAAGTGGGTTAAGTCTTTTTCAGAAAAATTGTGTTTTCTCAGATAATCTCTGAATTTTAGACTGTCCCTGTTCTTCTTTTCTATTCTTTTCTTTTCTTCCCTTTCTTCATTCTGAATTTTCTTTGACAAATACTTAAACTCTTTTTCAACCATCTCTTTAGTCATTGATTCTACAACATTAGGAGTTCTTCCATGTTCTATCAAGAATCTGTATTTTCCTCCATATTTGTTATAGATTTTCTCAATTCTTTCCTTTTCATTGGCAGTTTTCAGCTTAACTCTCTCAAATTCATTTTCTTTCTCAGCATCTTTGGTTTTATAATAGACATCACGAAGTTGCTTAAACTTAAAATGACTTAAATCTGTCTCAAATATACTTTGAATCTTTGACTTTCTTTGTTTTTCTTTTCCATCATTCTTTTAATAGTATCCCTCTCTTTATCCAACTTGTTCTGCAATTCCTCATCAGTTAAGGAAGCCAGATCCTCAAATTTAAAACCATGTCTAATCAAACTAACAATCAAAGGATGGTTCCTTTTTGCATCATCAGGACATTGTTGAATATTTTCCCTTGGTTCATTTGACAATTCTACTTGTGGGGATACAATATCAATATTTGCATCAACTCTTCCCTGATCATCAACATCATCATTATCATCATATTCATCCTCCTCCTCAGTTGAGTCATTCACAACATCTATTTTTGGTTCATTAGGGTTTGGAATATCAGCAGCTGGAACATTTGGGAATCCTTCAACTACTTCCTCAGGCCTTAAGCTTTGTAAAGGAACTACATAGGATTTGCTTGCTCATCTGGGGTCTCAACAAATAGTTGCTCTTGTCATCCCATCTCCCCTTCTTTAAAAGATTCAGCTCTACCAGCCTGATCATAAGGTTTTCTTTTTCTTGTCTATTTCTTGCCATATCTTGAATCATCTGTACATTCCCAATCAGATGGGTTCTGTCTAATATCTTCTTTAATTTGTTCAGCCCATTTCTTTGCAAAGATAGATTCAACAGACTCACCAATTTCTTCAAAATTCAATTCCATATTCAAGTCCTTTTCTGGCTCAGCTGTTGAATTTGTTTCATTTTGAGGCTTTTGAGATTGGCTGAATTTGCTTAATACTATGGCAAGTGACACTTCCTCAGTTCTCTTAAGATTTATCAAGGTCTCTATCACCACTTGATCATCAGCCTCTTCTTCATCAATAATTTTAGAAACATTGGCTTGATTAATGAGAACCTCCTGCTCTGTCAGCTCTTCTGAATCTATGGTTCGGGCAATGTGTTCCCTCTCCCATGTTTCATTCATGACCTGTTGCTATCTTCTAGCAGCAGCAATAGCAACTTCATCTATTACCTCTTCTTCTTCAACATTCTCCTTTTCAGGCTCATTCACATTTTCAGCAATGGCTTTGCCCTTGGCTAGCCTTCTCTTCTTATCACTTTCAGTTTCAGGCTGAAAATTATCAATCTCTTTCTCCAAATCATCCATTTCTTTATCATGCTCAGCATTCTTGGAACCTTCTTCAACATTTTCAGTAACAATTGGTTCCTCAGCTGCAGCATTTTCTATCAACACATCAACTTGTACTTCAATTGCATTTAAGACATCTGTCAATACTTCAGTGGCAACCTCAGTAGTAGCCACATTTTCATCAATGTTCATCTTTTCAACTTCATTCTCTATCCCCTCTTCTCCTCTCACCTCAACATCATCTCTATCTCTATTCACAACATTCATCACCTCATTATTGACATCATAATTCTGCTCTTCTATCTCAGACAGATCAGCTTCATAATCCTCTTCTGATATCAATCTTTCACTTCTCTCCTCAGAAGCACCATATGCATTTAAAATATAAGTCAAACCATCATCACCGGTTGACTTTACAACTGCAACCTCCATCACATCAACATCAATAGCAGCATCAGTTGGCATAATGATATTCTCCCCCTGTTTTAGGGCAGCTGAGGTCTTCTCAACCTCCTACTCCATGGTTTGAATTCGTGAATTGGCTAGGGCCAACTGATCTTTCAGCTCCTCATTCTCATTCTTCAAATCTGCATTCTCACCTCTTAGCCTTACTGCTTCAATTATTAGATCAAAATTTCTCTTGTAAATGTTGGAAATATTGGGAGGTGTCGTGGTAGGTGAGATGTGAAATGGTTCTGGTAAAGGATTTGAGGCCTGGGTCTGGGGTTGGGTTTGAGGTGGTGTTTGGTTTGTGGATTGAGGTGGGGTTTGAGTTGTGGTTTGAGGTTGTGGTTGGGTTGTAGTTTGATGTGGGGTTTGGGTTGTAGTTTGAGGTGGTGTTTGGTGTAATGATTCAGTTTGGCTTAAGATGATAGTTTGGTCATTTAGTGTTGGATAGGAATGTGCTGATAGTGGTGGGGTTTGAAATATTTGGTCATTTGGTGATGTTGGGTACGGTGGTGTTTGTGGTGGAGTGTCAAGAGGTGTGGTTGGTAATGTTGGTGTGATCTGAAACTCCCCTGAGGTTGTACATTGTCATCAAAATTTGCATCACCCGCTTCTGCATTGCCAGCATCATCATCATCATTATCAGAATCATCTTCCCCATCATCTCCTTCGTCATCATCACTTTCCTCATCTTCATCATCCTCTTCACTCTCAGCCAATATCTCATCCAAACAAGGAATCTCAATCTCATCAACAATCAACCATGGCATGTCTTCATACACTTCATTGGGATTGACTCTACTTGTACTAGTCAGATTCTCAATTCTTTTGAATGTATCAGGGTTTTGTAATAAATGTGTTGTTCCAAATGTAGGTAATCCCTCCAATTCTTGGTTAAATATTATCTATAAGAACCTAGGATAAGCCAAAAACTTCTGCTTGTTTGTCTTCTTCAAATTTTGAACCATTCCTTCAAAGATCATTTTCGAGAAATTGAATGGTTGTTAAACAGCACAGCAACAGTGGCATTGGCAATATCCCTACTCATAAGGGTCCATGACCCCTTTCGTGGAACAAATCCATGAATTATGTGGTGGATCAGAAATCTGTAAGTAATGGGGAACATGCCCTTCTGGAATTGTCCATCATGTATATTCCCCTGATAACCCATAGCTTTAACAAACACCTTCAGTAGTTGTTCAGTTGTAAGGTGAATCGGTTCGAGGTTATCATCATTCAACTGTAAACACCTTCGAATTATGGCTTCATTTACCCGTATTTCCTGGTTTGCAACCGTGGCCTCTGTTCTTCTTCCATTCACATCATCAAAAAGCCTTGCTGACATCCAAAACTCCAGTGAATGATTCCTTTATATTACTGGATTCTCCGTTAGAGAAAATCGAATGTTTGACCGTTGCAACCACCGTCTCACAGATTCTACTTCTTCGTTGTCGGGTGTTACTTGTAACAGAGCGCACATGTTGTGCTTATGCTCAAAAGGATATTTTGGTTGGTTATTATCCGCCATATCTGAAAACATAATCAAACAAATTCAAAGTAGAAATTAGTCCTAAAGTTCAAAACTTTAAGTAATTTCAAGTTATAAAGTTGAAGAAGAAAGAAAGAAATGTCATTAAGAACCTGATCTTCGACAAGTTTATAAGCTACACATAAAACAGAAATTTCAGTAAACATGAATAATCAGATTATTTATCACTTAATCGTGGTCGGAAAACGTTTAATTAAAGCTTACCGAGTCAGATTGCGAGGGCTGATAAATTAGGGTTAGGATTATGATGAATGCGATAAGTCGGTTAGGTTTTGAGAGAGAAATCAGTGGAAAGAGAGAGAAAGGGGGAGGGAAAATAATGTTGAAATGCGTATCTCACTCCCTCTTATATACCTTTTGAAAGTGGATTTTAAATACATTTTGTCGTTTAGTGAGTTAATAGCTGTCAAACAGTACTATTAACAATTTAATAATATTTTCATTTAAAACTTTCATTTAAGTCCATTTATCAAACCTTACTCGGAAAAGTTCATCTATCAAACCTTGCTCGGAGAAGTTCATTTGAGTTTTGACAAGGCTTTTCCACTTATACAAAGCTTGCACGATTAAATCAATTAAGAATTATTAGAAGTTAATTGAAATATAATGAAGAAAGCTTACTTGAAATACATGACTGCTTGAGAACTTAATCACAAGATGAATAATCAAGTATAACATATCAAGTAGGCAACCTTGCTAGGAATCACTTAAGATACCCAAATAAATTTGTCAAACATACTTCTAATAACTAATCTTACCCAAATAACTCAACTTATCACAAACCTGACCCGAAAATAGTTCACAAATATTTAGTCAAGTATACTCTGATGCAAAGTATACTCGAAAGACCTTCAAGAACACAAAGTGTGCTAGAAGTGGATTCCTAACACAAAGTGTACTCGGGAAGTCAATTTGAAATTACCAAGTATATTAAGGGAACATTTGAAAATTCAAAGTGTGCCCGAAATACAAAGTGTGCCCGGGAAACAAGGTCTGCCTGAAAACACTTGTAGTTTCAAAGAATCATAATCACAAAAACACATTGCTTGCTAGGAATGGATTTAAACAGTAAAATAAACACCTAAGTGTGCTATAAAATTCAAAATCACTAAAGCTTGCTAGAATATCACAGCAAATCACAGAGCTTGCTAAATTAACTTAAACATCCTATAGAATAGTTAAGTTTGCTAGAAGGTTTACAAATCAATCAAAGCTTGCTAGGGAACAATGAAATTAATCATATTAACTAATTTGCTAGAAATAGATGTTCTTTCAAACAAATCACTAAAGTATGCTCGAAAGTCCTAACTATATAAAAGCTTGCTAGTAAGCATCATATTCATACACACACAAATATCAAGCTTGCTCGGAAAGTAAGTAAAATAGTGTACTCTACCCGAAAAGTGTTAAGTACTTCAAAGCATGCCCGAAATTAATAAACTTAGATAAAAACATCTAAGTGTGCCCGGAAAGGTTATAAAACATCAAATCTTACCCGAAAATACATAATCAACCTTTTGTAGGTAAAATGCAACACTGTTTGTCTTAAACACAAAATGAGTTACATTTATCAATAAAAATCATTGTTTAAGAGCAAATGGTGCATTTAGAGATCAAATTTCAGTTATGTTTCTTTTCAAAACAATTTCTTTTCTTTTTGCTGAAAAGATCTCAAGATGGGATCATATTGACTAAGTAGCTTTCTCAATACTTCATTCTCAGCATTATTATGACAACATAGATAGGTTAACAGCAGGTCTAGACTTAGCATGAATTTCATCTCTATGGTGATATGATTAAGTTCCAATTAATATGCATAATGCTCTATGGATAACACATTGTTTTCTGATGCTCCATATCTATTCTCAAGGCTTATTTGGCTTTCTCCGGATCACCCCAAATTGACTTTGACCCCCTGGATTTGGTCAAAATATTAATGACAGAACATATTGTAAAATTTCTTAAAGTTTTCTTTTCAAATTTACAAACATATATGAGGTTGAACGTTGGACTTACAGGCCACACAAGTCGGACTTACAGGCCTTTCATTCAAAATTTTTAAAGGACTTATATGATTGCCTCCACCCTTGTAGTTCTAGAATTAACCCTCATGTTTGTAGTTTCTTTATAAAAGTTTGTGAACATAGATCAACTTTTGGTTGATAAAATATTTAAAATCATGCTGTTCATAGTTGTTCTTTGTCATTATTAAATCAGATATTTCATTTTGGTGACCAAATACCAACGGGCTTGTGTATGACTCGATAATCACTTTTCTGCCTATCATTTGGAAAGATTTATCTTGGAACATGCATAGTCAACAATGCAACTCCACATAAGACATAGCAGTTTCTTTATTTTTATATTACCTTAGATTTTACACATCATGGGAAATCAACCATACATGTTAATGACTGTACTAAGTGCCTTTTTGGCCTATTAAATCCATATGATTTGCTAAGTAGTCAGTGTACTATCATTTCCTATCTTACAAAGTTTAATATTCATTCACCCCAATATCTCTTGTATGACAGGTAAATGGCTATCCTGTTTGATCACAAGTGGTCAACAGGACCAAACATGTAAGTGAATACATGTCCTTTCAAAACAGAGTTATTGACATAATTTTAAGTGAAAGAATAGAAAACAAGTCACACTTGCCCCAAATGCTTTCAGTTTTCCAGGTTAATGGATGTCCTTTCAATCTGAAAACAGATGATAGGACCAAACATATACAAGTATATGCCCTTCCAACTTGAGCAAATGACATGATTTTAAGCAAAAGTAACTCTCTGAGACTTTTCATTGAAAATTTTCTTTTAAGCTTCTATAAAGCATTGAACTGAATAGTATTATCATGTCTCAACACCATTAACAACTTGCTCTTGCATATTCAAAATATGTTTTGATCAAACATGTTTGATAAAAATTTTCAGTCATGCAAAAACACATTTTGACATAAAAACACATTTTGACACAATCACAAGCATATCATACTCAAATCATGTTCATCAATGATATCATTAAAGCAAGCAGACTTCACACAATTCATAGTCTAACAAATCCTATCAACATCACCTGATCAGATTAAACACATATTCAAACAATCAATCATGACATCAGATAAGCATTTAATCAATTTAGAAAATTCAAACTACTTATCATAACATCCTATCAGTCAACTGATAAACAAACATAAGCATCAATAATACCCAATTTGTACAGATAATCACTTAAGCACATATCAGTCAACATCAAAGGTGTCATAATCAAACACACATACACAACATTTAGTAAGACTTTGAATAGATAGTCAGTTTGCACAATCAAGCACACATCCTCAATCAGACTTCATCAGAGTTGATCATCCCCAGAGCTATCAAAAGAAAGTTAAACCTGATTTTATCAAGTGGTTTGGTGAATAGGTCAGCCAAGTTATCACTTGTATCAACTCTTTTCATTTAAATCAAACTTTTTTCACTACAATCTCTTATGAAGTGATGTCTGATCTCAATGTGCTTAGTCTTAGAGTGTTGTACTGGATTCTTAACAGTAAAGTATGCAGCAGTATTGTCAATAAAAATAGGGGTGTTCATAAAATTAAAACCATAGTCCAGCATTTGGTTTTGAATCCAGAGAACTTGTGCACAACAAGCAGATGCAGCAATGTATTCAGCTTCTACTGTTGATATTGACACAGTGGTCTGCTTCTTGCACTGCCATGACACTAGCATGTCTCCCAAGAATTGACATCCACCTGAGGTTGACTTCCTGCTCATGTTGCACCCATCATAATCACTATCTGTTTAGGCAATCAAATCAAAAGACTAGTTCTTTGGATACCAAATCCCCAAGTCTGATCTTCCCTTCAAATATCTAAAAATTCTCTTGACTGCATTCATGTGAGAAACTTTTGGACTTGACTGGAATCTTGCACAGACACACCCAGCATACATAATGTCAGGTCTTGTAGCAGTTAGGTACATCAGGGATCCAATTTTGGCTCTATATTCATGCTCATCCACAAGCTCCCCTTTTCGTCAGCTATCATCTTTTCTTTTGTGTCCATTGGAGTTGAAGCTGTTTTGAATTCATGACATTTGAACTTATTCAAAATTTCCTGCACATATTTAGTCTGGTAGATGAAAATCCCATCAATTTTTTGTTGAAATTGCAGTCCCAAAAAGAAGTTCATTTCTCCCATAGAGCTCATACAGTATTTGGATTTCATCACCTCTTCAAACTCCATACACATTTGTTCATTGGTTGACCCAAAGATGATATCATCCACATAGATTTGTAACAATAGCAGATCTAATCCTCTCCTTTTGTTATTGACTGTCTTGTCAATAGCTCCCCTTTGGAAACCATTTTCAAGAAGATGGTTTGACAACTCATCATACCATCCTCTAGGAGCTTGATGCAATCCAACAAGGCTTTGTTTAACTTATACACCATGTTAGGATACACAGGATCCTCAAAACCTGGTGGTTGAGTTACATACACCTCTTCATCAATCTTTCCATTTAGGAATGCAGATTTGACATCAAGTTGGAATACCTTGATATTCTTTGAGGCAGCATAAGCAAGAAAACTTCTTATGGCTTCTAGTCTTGCAACAGGTGCAAAGACTTCCTCAAAGTCAATCTCTTCTTCTTGCAGGCATCCAAGTGCAACAAGTCTTGCCTTATTTTTAATCACAATACCCCTCTCATCCCTTTTATTTCTGAAAACCCATTTTGTTCCAATTGCATATCTGTTTCTTGGTCTGTCCACAAGCTCCCAAACATTTAGATCTCTGAACTGAGCCAACCTTCTACCTAGCTGTTGTCCTTTACTGCTTGAACAATGTTCTTTGGTTCTATCTGGGATATAAAGCAGGAGTACAAACAGATGTTTGCAGATTCAGAATGACTTCTTGTAACTCTTTCATATATATCTCCAATGATGTTTTCAGAAGGATGATTTTTTTCAACATAAGGGGTTTGAACTATCACATCAGCATACACATTAGTGTCAAGATTTGATTCATTGAGATCTGGTTCGTCAATGATCAGTTCAGTTTCAGCATCATAAAATTCTGGTGCTTCTTCATTATTCTGTCTTGAAGTGGATGCACCATTGTTTTCCAAATTCAATCTTTCAAACAGATCTTGAAACCTTGCTGTTGAAACTGCTTCCTCTTCACTTGATTGGTTGCTTGGGTTTCCCTCATATTGAACTTGATCATTTTGCACCTCTTGATTTCAAGAAAATGATCAGGAGAACAATCAAAATCCAGACCAAGATCATGCAGAACTGATTCTTATTAAAGATTGTGTCAGATGATTCAATGACACTCAAATGGTCTTTCACATATACCCTATAGGCTTTTGAGTGTGTAGAATATCCAACAAAGAAGCAATCCAAGGATTTAGCTTGAAACTTGTTTAAATAGTCCTTGGTGTTCAAGAGTGAACATTTGCATCCAAAAGGCTTGTGAAACTTAATGTAGGGTTTTCTATTAAAGAAGATTTCATATGGAGTCTTGTTGTGCCTTTTGTTGATTAGTACCCTGTTCGAACATAACATGTTGTGTTAATAGCTTCTGCCCAAAAAGTGACAGGTAGAAAAACATCAGCCAACATGGTTCTTCCAGCCTCAATGAGTGTCTTGTTTCTTCACTCTGCAACACAATTCTGTTCAGGAGTTCTGGGAGCTGAGAATTGCTGTAGTATACCCTTTTCTATACAAAATTCTTCAATAACTTCATTTTTGAACTCAGTGCCATTGTCAATTCTCAACACTTTAACCCTTTTATCTAATTGGTTCTCAATCCTTGTCACACAAATCTTAATCAACTCTGCAGTCTCATCTTTTGTACTTAGGAAATAAACCCAAGTATATCTTAAATAATCATCAATGATCACAAGACAATATCTTTTCTTTCCTATGCTTGGGACACTCACAGGACCAAAAAGATCCATATGAAGTAATTCAATCACTTGATCTATTGAGTTGATGAGTTTTGTCTTATGAGAGGACTTGTGCTGCTTGCCTTTTTGGCATGAAATACAATTATCATCCAATCTGAACTCCCTTGTAGGTAAGCCAATTACATGCTCACTCTTCACAGGTTTGTTCATATTCTTCATATTCACATGACACAATTTCATATGCCACAATTTTGACTCATTTTTAGTGGAATTGAAAACAAAACATGTACCACCTCTTGAAACAGCTTCTTTCATGTTGAGCTCATATAAGTTGCCATTTCTTTGTGCCATCATCATAATCATATCAAGTGGGATCACAAATTCAGGTCTTAAAATGAAACAATGTGAGTCATCAAAACCAACTTTATAACTCTTAACACACATCTGTGATATGCTCAACAGGTTATATTGTAGTCCTTCTACATAGAACACATTGTCAAATGAGACTTTTTCATTTGTTAAAATTCTCTTTCCAACTATCTTTCCTCCATTCTCATCACTGTCAAATGCCACTGGACCTTCAAACTTCTCTTTATAATTAACAAGTGACCTCTTGTCACAGGTTATGTGCCTAGAACATCCACTGTCCATATACCACACTTCATTCAGTGGAGTGGACTGTTCCTGCACAAATCAAAGAAGTTAATTAGTTAAGTGATGAAGTGCAAGCTATTTCAACTTGCAAATCATCAGTTTCATTTTCAATAGCAGCATTGGGTGTGAGTGTTATGGGTTCAGGATCTTCATGAGTCAACTCAAGATTATCTGAATTGTCAGTTTTACAACCACATTCTCTTGGAGTTTTCACTTATGAAGTTGTGTTCTTGCATTCTCCCAGTGCACTGTCACATTCTTGAACAACATAGTCTTTCTTTTTTGAGTAATCTCTTACATCAGCAATCTCTTCCACCTTAGCTTCAACCTTAGGTTTCCAAAGAAATCCTTGAGGTTCATAACCATGTTTCAAAAGGAACTTTTCATCACCAGTTAGTTCAATTGGTTTCTTTCAAGGAAAGATACCTTTGTTTCTTGCCTTTTCACTACTTGGTGATCCTTGACAATCATCAGACTTAACCGATTTTGTGTCTTGTTTGGGGATAATTCTCAATGGTTGAAAATTCTTCTTGACAACTTTCTCAGACTTCTTAGGAGACTTGCTTCTTCTGACTGATTCAGTCACATGTTTCTTTGTCTTCACATCAGCTTTCTTTTCCTTCTTAGTCTCTACTGCAGCTTTCAGAATATCTTCACTCATGGTCTCTTTTCCACACACCTTTCCTTTTCCCAGGTATGCATCATACTTTTGCTTGTACAGAACAAAGTCTTGTCCATACTTTGTCTCATCTGGGACATGAAAAGGCTTAAAGTCGAATCTTTCATTACAAGAATCAGTGTGGTGACCATATTCATCACATTTCTTGCACCAAACTTTTCCCTTGTATCTTTCTTGATCACTTCCTTTATTAAACCTCTCACTTGGTCTAGGTGGTTTGACACCAAGTGTCTTCTGAGTCTTGAGACCATCAAATTCAATAGAGAAAAGAACAAACTCCTCAATCTTGATATCTTGTCTTTCAATCTTGCTTTTAACAAAAACAATTTTCTTCATAACCAAAGGTTCTTCATCTAGGCTTCCCTTATGCCTTGACTGCCTCTTCTCATATTCTTCTATAGTCTCAACTTCCCCAATATCACACACCTCATGACTAGAGAAAACTGGGTAAACTGGGATAAAGTTTTCAACATCAACTGTTTCTATCACCTTTTTCTTGTTGTTGCTTTTTATCCTTTCCAATACAGCCTTGCTTGGTGGCATTACTGCATTGTAGCTCACCTTTTTTTCTCACATATGTCAAAAGACACATGTTTTCTCTTCATTCTCTCATTTTGTTTCTTCATCTTTGGTGTGACTGGTGGGTACAATGGAAGCTTGTCTATGGATTCTGGTTTCTTCACTCTTCTTCCCCTTTCAGCAGCTCTAATTTCTTCATATGTGACCTGATCATTTAAGTCACTTAGGTCATCTGCATTCAGATCATCAGAATCAAAATCATCTTCAGAGACTTGTACTTCTATTGACTTGTCCACTCTAACTTCTTCTTTGACCACAAATTTTCTTTCTTCACTCACCTCAACATTTTTATAAAGATCAACAAATACCTGCTTGTCTTGAAAGACAATACTGAATTGTTGTAGATATGCATCCCTCTTTTCTTGTTCAACTTTAGGCACAAAGTTGTTATTGAATGGTGGTGGAACTGCTTTGTACTTGTCTTAGTCTTTTACTTGGTTCAAGATACCACAAATGTTTCCTGTGGAAACCAAATTCTTCAGAAATTCATTCTCAATTTGCAGCTTTGTGTTCTGCACTTTCTCCTCAGTGATATACATCTTTTCAGCTCTATAATTGATCATACAATCATCTTCCAAACTCTTTATTTTCTCTTCATTAATCAAATCACTTGCCTCAAACCCATTGATGATACTTTGCTTCTTGAAACACTCACCCTCCTTCTTGCCTAATTTTATAGTTAAAGTATTTATTGTTTCATGTAAATCAACTGTAGGAGTAGAGTGTACCTGAGATGATGTCCCAGCCTCTTTTTCAGCAATAGCCATCAAAGCAACATTTGCTCTTGTGATGTACTCTTCATGGTTACTCCAATCAAAATCACCATCTTGCTGTGCAGCCACAGCTATATTCCCTTGATTTCTTGGTTGATTTTGGTTGGTTCTGTTTGAGTTGGCTGGAGCAGTTTGAAGATTTGGTTGTTGTTTCTTTGTAAACTTTGATTTTGAGGCACAACTTGTTGATTGTTCATTTTAGGCTGTTGAAAGTTGTTGAAGTTGGGATTATAGTTGTTGAAATTGTTAGGATTGTTGTTGTTGTTATTGAAATTGTTGTTTCTCTGTTGGTTCTGTTGGTACTGTTGGTGCTGATTTCTTGGTTGGTTCTGGAACTGATTCATCTGAAAGTTTCTTGGCATATTGCATTCTCTGGCAAAATGACCAGGCTGTTGGCAATTATAACAAATGGCTTTTGACTTGTCAAAACCAATTCTCTCATTTGGTCCTGATAGAAGTGATCTACCAGTCCTGTTGTACAACCTCTTGCTTCTTAGAGCCAACATGGCTGCTTGCCACTTTAAGTCCATATCCTCAAGATCATCTGCATCTATCGCTCTAAATCATCTTGAACAATGCTGGTATGAACCATATTCTTTGCTACAAAAGCATTATAAGATTCAGTGAACATTGAGAGCAATGCTTGGTAATTAGATCCATGACTTCCATTTCCACCAACAAAAGGTGCATGTCCACTTGCCATTGAGGCTTAATCATTGTCTTCTAAGAGTTGGACATTGAACCTTGATTTGTTTCCTAGGTTGCTTGAGCTACCACCAACAAAAGCTTTAGGTGTATCAACACCATGTTCAATTGGTTCCTCTATGATGGGAATCTGTTGCTGGTTTTTGGTTGACAAGTTTCCCATAGGTGCAATGAGAGCATTGGACACCTGAAAACAGGGCTTCTCTTCTTTGATCATTTCATTTTCAATCATCTCTATTTCAGTAGCTTGAAGAAATCAAATTACATCATCTAACTTAAGTGTTTCAAAGTTGGGCTTTTGCAGGATGAATTTCCTAGCTGTGTACCACTCTTTGGGCATAGAGTTCAACAACTTTGTGGTGAGATCAAACTCGGTTATCACATAGTCAGTAGTTCTCAGCTCATTCACAATGGCCAGAAATCTCTCTAGGATTGACTTTAATCTGTCTCCTTCCTTGTACTTTAATCTTTCTAGTTGTTGCTTGACTCTTTGTTTCTTGATGTTTTTCAGCTCGGTGTTACCTTCATACATCTCATGGATTGCATCATACATAGCCTTAGCTATAGTGTGATGTGCAACCTTGGTTAAAATCTCCAAAGACAGCCCTAGCTTGATCATGGCTAAGGCCCTGTCGTCTGTTTTCCTCATCCTCTCACGCATAGCAACAGTTGCATTTGCACCATCAGTATCTTGAGGGCCATTCTTGATCGAATTACACATGTCAACATCATTATAACACACGACAGCCTCAAAAAATTCCTTCCATTTGGTAAAATTCTCCTGTCCATAAAGTCTACGAATCTTATTAGTAGAAACTGTCACACCCCGACCAAAAGCGGCGGAACATGCCGGGGTGCACCGATTGCTCATAAGCGCATGACACTATTTAAAGCGACAATATTTAACAAACTCATTTCATTTCACAACATCGAAAATGTTACATAACCAAATATTCATAACTCAAATACAACAAAATATAGCAAATCAAATATTGTTCATTTTTGCTAATATCCTACGGTATTTGTGACGTTTTCTTCACCGAACTCCATAATCAACCTAGATGCAAACCTGTAACATTTCATAAAATAAAGTTTATCAACACAAAGGTTGGTGAGCAATTCATAAGTTTGAACAATAGATATATAGTATGAAAAGCCACAAAACTAGTATACAAAACAATAAATAAGAGCTATAAACCTGGATAAAATAGTTATCGCTAAACAAGTTAGCGACACCCAACTATAAGAGGTTGCCAAATAGTTTAGGATTTTATAGTTATCGTTAATTGCATTACGTTAACGACACCTTGCCATGAGGGGTTGCCAAATGGTCTAGGATTTATAGTTCCACCATCCAAAAGCGATAAACACATAGTCAAATAAGCATAGAACACCAAATCGAGCAATTATTCAAGTAAGGTATACAACAACGTTTGTGGTTTAAGACCCAAGTATAAAACATTTAGTTTAGATAAGTTGAAATGTCACCCCCAAAATAAAAGATAGAAAACGGGGTATGAAGTTACTCACGTTCAAGTAATAAACTTGAAAGATTGATTATTTGGAGATTTTCCGGAACGACGAGTTTAACGTATGAAGCCTAAATAAAAGAAAGTCTTGGATTTAGAAAGGTTGTCTTGAAGATCTTTAAATAAAATAATTGTTGCAAAAACTAATCAATTAAAGTTCAAGGTTTAAAATGTAACTATTTAAGAATTTATAATAATAACCCTTTTAAAAAAATGTAAGTTTGCTCAAAACCGGGTTAAAGTATCTAACCTTAATATTTACTTAACCAATGTTAAGTAATAAGGTGGGGAAAATGCTAAAATGCAAGTTCCATTAGGCTAAAGATACTAAAACGGGTTTTTAACGAGTGTTCGGGTTGTCGGTTCGGGTCTTAACAAATGGTCGAACCCAAAGTCAACTTTCCAAAATATTAATTGTTATGAGATAACTCATTAAAACATACTAAAACTTAACCAAGTACGTAGATCTATTGTTTAGAACTAACAACGCACGTTAAGCGAGTGTTCGGTTTTGTCGGTCCAAACTATGTTATGAGATCAAGTTGGATCCAACTATTCCAAGTACTTAAGAAAATAATTAAAATCAGTTTGTAAACTATTTTTTTTAAAGAAATATACAAGTCTTGATAGCTAAAAACACACGTGTGTGTCTTAAGCGAGTAAAAGTCGGTATAGTTCGGTTTGGTTCGGTCTCCATCTCACAAATGGTTCATAGATGGTTTCTACATGCCCAAATATCATAGAACTTGTATATTGGTTTATAAATGAAGGAAACTTAAATTATACAACAAAAAAAGTTAACTACAAGTATTTTAAGCAAAAGTTTCGGTTTAGTTCGGTTTCCATCTCCCAACGAGTTCATAAATGGATTCCATATGCTTAATATCAAAGAACTTGTAAAAATGATTTTTGAGACTCAAATCTAGCAATAAACATTTTAAACAACTATTTTAACAAAACTAGTAAACAAAAGTTCGGTTTCCGGTTTGGACTAGTTTCGGTTAAACCGAGGTTAGTCATATACAAACCCACACCATGGAACTTGTAAATAAGATGAACAAACTAAAGGGTTAGAAGTTAGTCATAAATGATATGTATAATAAGTTATGTGTGTGTAAATATATATCAAGAACACGAAGTCCTCCATGAAGCCTTGCCTTATGACATTCGAAACTTAACCAACCAGAGTCGGTGAAGTAACAAACAAAGGAAACAAGGGGTGTGTATTATATATGTTGTACCACCATATTCAAGAGTTAGTAATGTTAGATGAACAAGTTAGAATGAAAGACTATAGTTAGTTTGACTTGAGAAGTCAAAACTTTAAGAATACATAAGAAATAACAACCTTGAATCTATGGAGTTTTGAGAGAGTTTTTGGAGATGTAGCAAGAGTAAAATGAAGAAGTTGGGTGTGTATATATAGGGAAGGAGTGAAGGGTTGGGTATAAAGATTCTTTTATGGTATGCATAAAAATGGGTATGTTTAAATGGTCAAACAATGCATAATATAAAAAAACCAATATTTTATATATTTTATATATTTTAAATGACAAGATCCAATATTTTATATATTTGAAATGTTCGGGTTATAAACGGGTCGGGTTTACATAAAAAAAGTGACCCGAAATTGACGAATGTCACAGAAACCTCTTGTTCTTCGTAACCGGACATTTTGAAAAGCAGAATCAGTTAATCAGTAAAAACATCTTTTGAAAATAATCAGATCTGAGAACCGGATCTTCAGATCTGATGTATCTGGTTCGATTAGAGCAAGATTAAGTAATAAAGATGAAAACTTTAAACAAAATAAGTAAAAGAAGACACCGGTAATATGTAGATCTGGACGGAAATGAAGAACAAAGCAGCTAACGTCACTCTTCAATGAAACAGTGTTCTGCTTACGTCATTGTTCTTCTTCCGATCTTCAATCAGCAACATATTCTTTATCCAAATCAGAAACGAACAAGCTTTGATACCACTTGTCGGTCCCGAATAATCACTCACACTCACAATCAAGTCATAACTCACACAGTAAATGTGTCGACAAGAGAGTTAATGACGGTTGCTATTTTTGGAAACAAAACTGTTTGTTAACAGCAGAATTAGAAACAAACAGTGTAGTCGCTAGAGAATCAAAGAAAAGTAACTTGCACACAAGAATCACACAAAAGATTTCCATTTATATATACAAATCATACAAATGTTAATCGATTTAGGGTTTCTTGGTTGGAAAGTTATATCCGTACGTTCCTATGACAGCCGTCACACTCACAAATATTCGCTCAGAAATAAGTGGCTGATCCGTTAGAAGGCGTGCCCTAAGATATTCCTTTTATAGTTCTGACACCTTCTGACAGCTGTCATTCCTTCTAGAAACCCTAAATAAATAATACATATTCAAAACTATACTAAGTGTAAAAACAGATCTTCTGGGTAGACTTTGCATAAGTTGTCTTCACCGAGTAGACTTTGTGCCTTTTGTCTTCTACGGGTAGACCTGGTAACCTTGAAGTGTGCTCGGGAACAGTTCTCTGGGTAGACTTTACTTATGAGTATTTTCCTGAGAAAATACTCACCTAGCAGACTTCAATGTTCTTGATCATATCAAACTTTTCCCGACATGACCTTACGAGCAACCTTGTTCTTCAATGATCCTTTCAACTCCTTTCTAGGGAATAGCTTATTAGCATAGAAAAATGTGCTTGGTAACATTGTAGCCTGCTTAAGTTGAACCCTGCCCGATGTTACTTGAGATATTGCATTGCTCACATCAAGCCTACTTGGACCACTATTTTATTGATGAATACCTTGCCCGATCTTCCAATCACTTGGCCTCATGAGCTCGCTTAGCCAAGAGCCTACTAGGAAGCAAACCTTGCTTGGCTATGAAGAACAATCTTGCTAGATATAATGAACCCTTCTCGGATATTCACTAAAGAAGAATTCTAGAAGATAACCTTGCCCTATGGACAAAATACCTTGCTAGGGTAAGTAAACTTTGCCCGGGAGTCCAAGTGTGCTCGTATTTCATACTTAGAGATTTCTGAGGAGGTTGAGAAGATTCCAATCTTCCTTATACTTCTCTTAGGTCAAATCTTTGACTCAACAATTTTATCATAACATAGATAACAAATAATAAGGGTTGAGATTTGAAATTTGAGTGGGAAAACACAAGGGGGGGGGGTGACTTTCCCCCTTCTCTCTCTTGCCTTTATTTTTTGTTATTATCTTTGACATGCATACTCTCTAGTTGGTGGAAGAGTTATTATTCACTCTCACTTTCTCTCTCACACGCACAAGTAAACTCTCTAATTTCTCTCTTCCAATTTTCGGCCAAAGGAAGAACAAGAACAAGGAGGATTTTATCTAAGTACAAATCCTAGCATACAAGGTGTTTGTTGAAGGCTTGGAGGGTATACAAGCTTGAGGCTCTTCTCCATTGAAAGCTAGATGTTCAAACCGTCATCTCCTTCATCTTTCTTACATCTTGAAAGGTTGTATTACATAAAACCCCTATGGATGTTGTTTTGATAGGCATGTAAATTCGTATATGGATCCGGGGCTTGGGTTTTACATATAAAATGGGTTTTATATTAATTTCTATAACAAGTGTTTAAACTAATTAATCCGCTGCATTTTTCATATAGAAGTATTAATATGACTTTGATAATCTTGTTAAAACCCAACATCTTACGCCCATTTGCTTCTGTTTTAAATAGGCTGTG
This sequence comes from Bidens hawaiensis, assembly GCF_021521415.1. NCBI lineage: Eukaryota > Viridiplantae > Streptophyta > Magnoliopsida > Asterales > Asteraceae > Bidens > Bidens hawaiensis. The sequence goes on along the minus strand of NW_027496373.1, from coordinate 101,711 downwards.
AATTTTTAAGGCCGTAGGGTACGCCTAAGTGTTTGATTTTAACCTCTTCAACTTTTATTCCTTGGTATTTTACTTGGTGATTAACCATGTTCTTTTATATCCTTTAAACTAACATTTGTGTTGTTTCATTTTAGATAAATCTCACAAATGACTTGGTGCATGATGGTCAAGCTTTTGGATAGAACCCGAAGATTACATCCTTATTTTTGTACCTTATCTAGGGGTGTTGTTAAAACTATTGAAATCCGATCCACTAAGTGTATCTTTGTAGGATATCCCAAAGACTATGGGATATTATTTCTACAACTCAACCGAGCAAAAAGTGTTCATTGCTCGGAAGGCCGAGTTCTTGGAAACTAGGTTCCTTATGGAAGGAACTAGTAGAACGTTGGAACTCGAGGAGGATCGAGAACCACAAGCCGATACATGTTTGGTTGATACTAGCACTCAACAAGAGGTTGTTGAGAATGATCAAATGGTTGATCAAGACACAAAAAAAGTTCGAAAATCTGGTAGAATTAGTAATCCGCCCGAAAGATGGATTTTTCATGTATGGATGCAATGTGGTAGATTCGGATGAACCCACCACATACCACGATGCTATGTCACAATCCGATTGTGACAAATGGCTTGAAGCTATGAACGTTGATATGCAATCCATGCATGACAAAACCTTTCATATTAGGCATACTACACATTGCTTTCCCTGTCAATACGTGAAATATCCGAAGACCGTTCACACACCGACAAGCATTCATTCATAACATTCATACATACTATCACATAAATCATTATAGCATACACTTACCATTTAAGGTAACTATCTTAACACAATTTTCCATTAGAATTCTATAATATTCTATTGTTAACTCGTTAACCCCTTAAGGTATCTTTCATCAATTAATAAAGTTCGACGGTTTCTTTGTAATTAAATCATTTATTCTAAGTCCAGGGACCTTTCTATCATTCTTTCAAACTCTAATATGTTATCCACTTCTTTAACGAATAGGGGCTTATTCGTTACTTCATAACGAATGGCCACATATGGACCTCCGTGTCGAATTGACCTTTATAACGAACTGACCTTTATAACGAACTGACCTTAATGACAAATTGACCTTTATAACGAACTGACCTTTATAATGAATTGAGGGTTCATTCGTTAGTTCTCCGTTAACGAATTGCTTAACGAGTAGACTCTAGTCCTTGTCCTTACTTGTTCAGCATCTTTCTTCTCACTTCCTCCAACTTCACCGCCCGTACAAGCCCTTGCTAGGTGACCGGTCTACCCGCACCTATAACACGTGGGCTTCGCATGGAAATCCTGAGCAAAATGTCCCATCTGACCACATTTGTAACAAGCGTTCGACCATAACTTGCATTACCCACCATGGGACTTTCCACACTTGTGACACACGTCAGAACTAGTACCCCACTTGCATTCTCCAGCGTGCATCTTACCACAAGTCTTGCACGACCTCTTCTCCCACACCCTCTGTCGCTTATCTCTAGGGTTCCTTGCTTGGGTACCGGGTCGCTTGGCAGGAACAAACCATTTCTTCTCTTTCTTCTCTTCCACCACCACTTCATCCACAGCCAGATCCTCGTAAACCATCTATGCGAGTTCTACAGCAGAGTCGACAGTAGCAGGTTTACTAGTCTTGACCAAAGTGTGGACGTTTTGTGGGAGTCCTCTTATGTAGCACTTGATTCTTTTGGCTTCGGTATTCACCATGTCAGTCACCAATCTAGACATGCAGTTAAATTAGGTAGTATACTCGCGGTGTGTCATCTTACCCGCCTTCAAGTTCAAAAACTTCATCTCAGTTCTCTCTACCTTAGCATCAGCACAAAAACGCTTCATGACCATCTCCCTCAAGTCATCCCATCTCATATCCTTAATCTCTTCTCGAGTCTTCCTCTGCTCCACGACTTCCCACCAGTACATAGCCTCATCATTAAACGAAGTTAGCTTTTCTTTCAATAATTGGAGCGCCCTTTGTTGACTATCACCCCACACATACTTAACATCCATTCGGGTTAATTTAGTCAATGGGGAGGTTGTTTTGAAAAAATCATAAACCTTCGCTAATAACCCGCCAATACGATTTGACAACTTTGAAACTTGATACATAAAGTGTTAACTTTCAAAAAAAATATATATGTTCAGTAGGTGTTAAGTGTGTTTTTGTGTGTGTTCTGGGTGAACCGAGAGAGAATGAGAAAGAAGAAATCAGTAACATAATAATAAAATCCTTGTTTTCTATTGTTATCCTAAAATCTCTACATATGTCAAACACTATAAAGTTTTTACTATCTGCAACTTCCACTTCTAAAGGTGTTTGTAGCTTATTAATAACAAAAGAGGAATTTAAAATCATATGACACAAATGATCTACTAGCACCGTTACCAAATAAAACATGTGCGGGATTATTATTAATCAAGAAAGTACCTGTCGCCACCCCAGCTGTGACTCTTGCTTCTTCGTGGTAATTAGAAATGCCCTTCCACATGGCTTTGGATAATCCATCTTTCTTGTAGTACCCGCGTTCCCTTTCTTTAAATCTGGGCATTCAAATTTCTTATGCCATAGTCTATAACAGTTAAAGCACAATCTTGTGTGACAACGACTTATATCTTTTACCTGGCACTATAAGGAACAATATCTATTATCCATTGAAGGAACCTTGTATATTATCCATTGAAGGAACAACGTTTATTATCCATAGGAGGACCATATACTTAATTATATAATATCCATCTAAGGAACACTAATAAGGTCCACAGTCCTTAACTACTCTATCACATTCCACGTCTATGTCCAATAGAAGTTAAAGGGTTTTTTCCATCCTAACTTACTATGTCGTACGTAGAACGTACCAACGTAAACAAGCAAATTACATCATAACATACGGACGCACGGGGCATTCGATCACCTTCCATGGCGGAACGTGCAATATCTGAAGATCGTTCACCACCGATAAGCATTCATTCATAACCTCAATATAATATCTATCACATTAGTCATATATGGCATACACTTACCACTTAAGGTAAGTGTATTAACATTTCGCATTGAGTATGCACACAGCTCCGAAAACATAACAAGGAAATGAGGCTACCTATTAGAGTTATTGGTAACTCCTTTCCTTAACTGGGCGCGACTAACTTCGGTTGGTCTTGGATCGTTGAATGGAATACTGTAGAGAGTGTTAGGTCTAAGTGCATGTTTTTTATGGTGTAAGCTAAGGTGTAAAATGAAATAGATGGAAAGGATTTAGGGTTTTAGGGGTATTTATACTCCCTAGCCAATGGACCTTAGGCTCATCTTCATTCTAAGTCCACAGTTAATTCTATCTATTCTAGACCACTATCCTTTTACCTTATTATTATATTATTATTATTCTACTAACTTAAATTAATTCTTCTAACATAATTAATGTTTAAATTTTTATCATGGAAATTTCGGATAATAACGGTTGAGATTTGAAATTTGAGTGGGAAAACAAAGGGGGGCGGCACTTTCCCTGACCAATAGTAACTGTTCAATTTAAATGTAAACAGTTCATTAAAGACGTAACCGATGCAACTAGGTACCCAATTTCAAATATGAACAATATGACACTGTGTCGATATGAAACAACAATGTTTTTTATAGTTAATTTTAAATGATATAACAAAGAACCACCCATCCATGACCTCCATAAAACTGATCTGGGTTCAAATCTTTACAAGTGTAAAGTTACATTTGAACATTCCCAACTTTCTAAAAAATCAATATGATGAGTTATTTTTATTAATTAAAATTGTATATTACTGTTATTTCTTAAAATTATAAATACCCGAGTGGTGTTGCGTCCTCCCTTGGTTAACCACATTGTGGACCATACACCATGTTTGAAATCCCCACCTCACTCCACCCACAACTGTGAACCAACCTTCTCCTTACACCACCTTGCACCACCCACAACCACCAATCACCTTCCATGGTGGAAGAAAACGGAAAGTTGACACTTGTTTGACCTTTAAGGCTTTAATCAGTTCCACAATATGATACAAGTTTGAAATGATATTTCGATCCATTACATGTTATTTATTTAGTAATTTTCTTAGACTATTATTATCACATTTCAAACTAAAATTTAATGAATTATTTGCTGGTAAAAAACAAATATATGTTGTTCAAAAATAAACAAGAATAATGCCAAAATATAGAACAACGCGTGTGCGCACAATTAAAGTCATTATGACAAGACTTCAAATAAGTAACATGTTCCTTACTTATTTACTGGTGGCCAAACATGAAAGCCGACATTGCCACCTACGTGAGCAAATGCTTGACTTGTGCAAGAGTCAAAATAGAATATCAGAAACCATCTGGTCTGCTACAGCAACCAGAACTTCCAACGTGGAAATGGGAACACATTTCAATGGATTTCATCACGGGATTACCCAAAACACCGACGGGATGCGATACCATCTGGGTGATCGTTGACCGGTTGACTAAGTCTGCGCACTTCTTAGCAATCAAGGAATCGGACAAAATGGAAAGACTGACTCGCGTCTACATGAAAGAAGTAGTGTCTAGACACGGAGTGCCTGTCTCAATCATATCTGATCGAGATTCCCATTTCACTTCGCACTTTTGGAAGTCACTACAGAGTGCACTAGGCACCCGCCTTGATATGAGCACAGCATACCATCCTCAGACGGATGGGCAAAGTGAGCGCACCATTCAGACCTTGGAGGACATGTTGCGTACATGCGTGTTGGATTTCGGAAAAAGTTGGGAACCTCACTTACCTTTGGTAGAGTTTTCGTATAATAACAGCTACCACGCAAGCATTAAAGCAGCGCCGTTTGAAGCGTTGTACGGACGGAAGTGTCGATCACCTCTCTGCTGGGCAGAGGTGGGTAATAGCCAAATCACTGGTCCAGAACTAGCTTTAAACCTCTGAAAAGATTGTTCAAATCCGAAACCGCATGGCAGCAGCACGAGATCGCCAAAAGAGTTACGCCGACAAGCGCCGAAAGCCTCTTGAATTTCAAGTGAACGACCAAGTATTACTCAAAGTCTCACCTTGGAAATGTGTAGTTCGCTTCGGAAAGCGAAACAAACTCAATCCATGATACGTCGGCCCCTACCGGATAACTGAGCGCATTGGTCCGGTGGCGTACCGGCTGGATCTACCAACGGAACTTAGTAGCGTACACAATGTATTCCATGTATCCAATTTGAAGAAATGCCTTTCCGATGAAACCCAAGCAGTCCCTTTGGACGAGTTGCAAGTTGACGAACAGCTACGCTTCATCGAAGAACCAGTCAAAGTTTTGGATTGGGAAACCAAAACACTCAAGCACAGCAAAATTCCAATCGTTAAGGTTCGTTGGAACTCGAACGTGGACCGGAGTTCACGTGGGAACATGAGGATCAAATGATGAAAAAGTATCCTCACCTTTTTGAAGGGTTGACCAAACACCGAAAAACGCGAAAGCCGTCAAACCGTCAGGAATCACCAGAGACACTCATCCCGACTTGAATCAAATTTTCGGGACGAAAATTCTTTCAACATGGGAATGATGTGACACTCGTCAATTTTAGGTTAACTCCGTTAATCCAAACTCCGTCAATTCAAACTTAAGATCACTTGATCTATAACGCACATCTCATTACATTTAAACTAGGGTTTTAAATGACGCTTGAAAATCACTACATATGTAGTCTTTCGGGATTACACCGAAACGCAAACGAGTTGACACAAACCATTGGTGAATAAACGAAAAACATCCAAACAATAATTATTTGATAATTATGTGGTAGGCTTATGTGCTATTTGATAATATTGTATAGAACATTAACTCAAAATGCAAACAAGTTACTTTATGCTAGAAAAGTAATAATTAAAAGTTGAGGGGCCTTTGTGTAACATATTATTATTTAATAATAACAAAACCCTAACCTCTTCCTCCCTCTCCCAAACCCGATCGGCCCCCTCCCCTTGCTCCCTTTGGCTGCCGTCACATTACACACACATACACACAAGGATTTTCAAGTTTTGTTGAAGAATTAAGGTGTTAGGAAGGTATCCTATGCATTCTATATGTTTAATTTTGATTTTGAATGGGTTAATCCAAAACCCTATGTCACGAAATTGATGAGTAAGATGAACTAGGGTTTGATTATATGCTTGATGATGATTGCTAATGAAATTGATAACTAGTTGTGTTATTGTTGTTGTTAATCATTGTTCTTTGATTTTAAACTTTCAAGAAAAACCCTAACTATGTATGTAATGTGAGATTGATATGCATGGTTGGTAAATATTGTGTCTAGAGTCTTATATGCATGAATTATGGTTCATAGTTGTTGTTATGTTGAGTTTTGATGTAAGCTGGTACTGGACAGATTGTTAAGTTTATGTTTAGACGACTGTAACTGAATGTTAATGTGGTAATTGGTCGAAATTATTAACACTACAGTGTACTAGGTTGAGTCTAGTTTCTATAAAGCCCAAGTTTGTAATTTTTGGACGGGTAAAAGTTAACTTTTATTATTTTACAAAACTGAAGTGCAAGTCTGAATTGTGAGACCTGCTATTAGGCTGTTTTGCGACTAAGATATCTAATGAACTACAAGACCAAATGGGTTGGTTCCACTTCTGGAAGTTAACATGTTGAGTTAAAAACCTTACCCAATTGGTCTTGCATTAATTGGAATTACCATTTAACAGGAATAACAAATAACATTCTGTTGCGCATGATTTTGACTGCAGTGAGTTTACTGTAATGTTTTGATCATTGTGAGAAATCTTTGTGGAATAAAACTACAATAAAAATAGTTCTGGAAACCTAACTCATGTGTGCTTTTGTGACGATTTTTGGTGAATTAATTGATATGTTATGATCTGTTTAATAGAGTAATCTTTCAAGTAGAAATCTGTCTTGATAGAACTAGCTGCTGAACTATATGAAAATACCTGAAATGTGCTTGTTGCTAGATAATTGCTATGTTTTTGACTAAATTGCCCTTGTGGGGAATGATTGCTAGTAATGTACGATATAAATACTTGACACGTAAGTAGTTGTTCACACATGTAACGTATCACCAATGTGTTTGTTGAGTCACACACAATTCACAAACGAAACACGAAATGTATCTTATGCATAGGTATTATGTGCCGAGTCTAGAGACTCAATAATAGTTCCAACCCTTAGAAAATCTCATTCTTGTTTTAGAATGCTAGTGAAGATTTTCTATGACGCGTATCTCTTGGTTGACTTGTTTTTGAATTCTTCGCAAACAGTGAGTTTCACGTTCCCCTTTTACTCTTTTAAACGCTTTTACTTGGGGGAGAATACATACTCCAAAACGCTTTAGATTTTGTTATTAGTTATATATCACTTGTAAAGGCTAAGTGGCAAGCGAACCAACTAAAGTCCTTCATAACATCGAACCGTTTAATATTGGATAATAGCGAGTCACTGTTGAGTAGTACTACTGGGTTTGACAAACCCCACCCAACGCTAAACTCGACTGGAGGTCGAGTGGGTGTAATCTTGGCTAACACATTACCATGGTCGTGGTTGACACGGTGGCAAGGCAATTGATAAACAGTCAGCTTCGGTGTCGAACACTTAGTAATACTTTTTGTATAGGCTAGCTACCTATCGATATATAATTGACTTAACATTATCTGGTAACGCAAATGCAAAACGCAAACGCTTTATTTATATAAACTTGTGAACTCACCAACCCCGTGTTGACACTTTTAGTACGTTATTCTCAGGTAGCCGAGGCGGGCGCGCGGTATAGGATCATGCATTACCTTGAACTCTATCGTTTTTGCAAACTTGTTTTTAAACTGTTATCAATTGGGTTTTAAGTCGTCCTGCGTGACGCAACACTTGGTTTATGATTTTACGCTTCCGTACTTATTTAAACTTAAATGTTTTCGTGGTTTGAAAACTTTATTTATGTTGTTTGATTATAACTAATGATTCCGATCCTGTTAGTTCACACCCTCTGACGGTAAAACGCCGTTAGTGGATTTTGAGGGTGTGACAACTTCAGTGTCAACCAATGGCACAAGTGACGTGCCATCAGCTAGACATTTTCTCAAATGAGAAACATGAAAGGTAGAATGAATTCCCTCTAGCTACTCGGGTAAATATAGCTTGTAAGCCACTTCACCCACACGATTTAGATTTTGAACGGTCCAATGTACCTCGGGCTTAACTTTCCTCTCTTTTGGAAACGAATAATACCCTTCCAAGGCGAGACCTTGAGCATTACATTGTCTCCAACGCTAAACTCAATTGGTCGTCGTCGCTTATCAGCATACGACTTCGGACGATCTTGAGCGACTTTCATCCTTGACTTGATTTGATCGAACCTTGACGAGGTTTCTTGCACAACTTCCAAGCTTCCAAGCTTCCAATACTTGAATGATAGTTGTTGTTACAAGAGAATTCTGTCATATGAAGATGATCATCCCAACTTCCTCCAAAGTCTAACAGGCAAGCACGTAGCATATCCTCAAGGGTTTGGATAGTCCTTTCAGACTGCCCATCTGTTTGAGGATGATACGTCGTACTAATGTTCAATCTTGTTTCTATAGCTTCATGGAACTTCTTCCAGAATCTTGAAGTGAAACGAGTATCTCTATCAGACCCGATCGATAATGGCACTCCATGCTTAGCCACAACTTCCTTTATGAACACATTTACCAATACCTCTAACGAGATGGCTTCTCGTATAGGCATAAAGTGAGCACTTTTCGTCAAACGATCCACTATCACCCAAATGGTATCATGATGTTTAGCTGTACGGGGTAGCTTAGTTACGAAATCCATGGTGATGTGTTCCCATTTCCATTCAGGCATCTCCAAAGGCTGCATCTTCCAATAAGGTTTCTGGTGTTCAACCTTGACTTGCAAACAAGTTAAGCACTTACTAACATAATCCACTACATCATTCTTCATACCCGGTCACCAGTAATCTCTCTTTATATCTTGATACATCATGGTGGATCCCAGATGAATCGAGTATCTAGACTTGTGAGCTTCATCTAAGCTTCGACCTCTGAGATTTCCATGGCGTGGAATTCACATATGGTCAAACCTAATCTTAACACCATGAGTGTTTTCCATCAGCTCGTTTTGCTGTTCGAATATTCTTTCCTTTTTCATTAGCTCTTCATTTTCAAGCACCTCTGACTACACCTTGATGATTTCTCCAAAGAGATCTGAGTTAACAATCAACTTATACTACTTCACTGTTGCAATGACTTCCTCATTCTTACGGCTTAGCGCTTCAGCGACCACATTAGCCTTACCAGGATGGTATTTGATATCATGATCATAGTCCTTGATCAACTCTAACCATCTTCTCTGTCTCATGTTCAGCTCTTTCTGCTCGAAGAAATACTTCAAACTCTTATGATCGATGTAAATAGTACACTTAGTACCATACAAGTGGTGTCTCCATATTTTTAGAGCATGCACTACTGCTGCTATCTCTAAGTCATGTGTCGGGTAGGTGCTCTCATGAACCTTCAACTGTCTGGACGATAGGCTATCACTTTTCCTCGTTGCATCAACACGCAACCTAACCCACGATGCGAGGAATTAGTACAAACAACAAAATCCTCATCACCATCGGGTAGAGCAAGGATTGGAGGTTGTGTGAGTCTTTTCTTCAACTCCTCAAAAGCTTCTTCCTGAAACTTACCCCAACTGAATACTATGGTCTTTTGGGTCATTCCGGTCAACGGTGCAGCTATCTTTGAGAAGCCTTCAATGAATCTCCGAAAAAGAGCCAGCCAACCCTAAGAAACTTCGTATATCAGTCGCGTTTTGCGGAGTCTTCCAGCTTGTTATCGCCTCAATCTTAGCTGGGTACACGATAACTCCTTCTTGATTTATCACGTGACCAAGAAACTGCACCTCACGCAACCAGAATGCGCATTTTGAAACTTAGCATACAACTTCTGTTCCTTCAAAACCTCCAATACTTCTCTTAAATGCTTAGCATGGTCAGACTCGCTCCTCGAATAAATCAATATATCGTGAATGAAAACGATAACTGACTTGTCTAACATCGGCCGACATGCCCTATTCATCATATCCATAAATCCTGCAGGAGCGTTCGTTAGACCGAACGACATCACGAGGAACTCGTAGTGTCCATACCGCGTCCAAAATGCTGTCTTAGGGATGTCTGCCTCCTTCACTTTCAGCTGATGATACCCTGATCTAAGTTCTATTCGCGAGAACCAACTCGAACCTTGTAATTGATCAAACAAATCATCAATCTGTGGCAACAGATATCTATTCTTCACCGTAAGCTTGTTCAACTCTCGGTAGTCTATGCACATTCTCATGCTTCCGTCATTCTTCTTGACAAACAACACTGGTGCACCCCAAGGGGACACACTCGGCCTTATAAAGCCTTTATTGAGGAGTTCTTGTAGTTAGGACATCAATTCTTTCATCTCGGATGGCGCCAGGCGGTAAGGTTTCTTCGTGACGGGATGGGCTCCTGGTATTAAGTCTATCTGGAGTTCTATCTCACGCTCCGGTGTCAATCCCAGATGGTCCTTAAGGAACAATTCTGGATAGTCACACACAACAGGAACATCTTTCACTTCTTTCGTCTCGGTCATAGTTTTGACAACATACGCCAGGTAGGCACTGCACCCTCTCCTTAACAATCCTTCAAATTTTATCATCGAAATGACATTAAGCCCTGAATTTTCTTTATCACCATAAACCGTCACTGTACCACCATCCAAGGATTTTAACCTTATCAATCTACTCTTACACACTATCTGAGCCTCAAACTCAGATAGCCAATCCATTCCCAAAAACACATCGAACCCTCCTAAGGTCATAACATACAAAGTAACAAGGAACTCATGTCCCTCTAATTCTATCTTACTGTCCTTAACCATTCTCATTATTCTAACCGAGGTCTCACTCGCGGTTTCTACTTTAAAAGTTTCAGGCACACGACAACATTTCAATTTTGCTAACTTACTAAATGTCGTAGCTACAAAACTTCTATTCGCACCTGAATTAAACAATACGGAAGCAGAAATACCTTTCACTAGAAACGTACCTGTCACAACGTCAGGAATCTGTCTGGCTTGTTTCTGAGTTAACATGTAGGCTCTGGTCCTTGGCCTTACTTGTTCAGCATCTTTCTTCTTACTTTCTCCAGCTTCACCGCTCGTGCAAGCCCTTGCTAGGTGACCGGTCTGCCCGCACCTATAACACGTGGGCTTTGCATGGAAATCCTGAGCAAAATGCCCCATCTGACCACATTTGTAACAAGCGTTTGACCCTAACTTGCATTCCCCGCCATGGGACTTTCCACACTTGTGACACACGTCAGAACTAGTACCCCACTTGCATTCTCCAGCGTGCATCTTACCACAAGTCTTGCACGACCTCTTCTCCACACCCTCTGTCTCTTATCTCTAGGGTTCCATATTTTTTCTCGCCAGTTTTGATTTTGTATGTCTCTTAATATGTTATGTATGCATAATGTCATATAGAAAATTTATTATACAATTCAATTTTCTGAAGGGCTTACTTGACTATTTTGATCATAACTACTTAGGTATTCAATAAGTACTGCAATATGATTAATGAGGGTCTTGAGCTTATTTTACTTAAATGATTGTATTTTTTTGCTCTATTTGCGTATAAAACTAAAATGAATGTTAACTCCTAATCAGACTTATTAAAACAAACATGTCGACTACGTCATACTGTGCTATTGTTGCTACTCTCTCTGTTGTAATAGGTTCATAGGTTTATTTTATATTCATGTTTTCAATTACCATCAAGAAGATTTGATCAACATGAATATCATGATAAAAGTGATCAATGATTGTTGGTCATTGAAGCCAAGGTCTGTGTGCAAGGACCCCACAAAGGATTATTATTACAAGAAGATGAGAAAGGGGATGGGTCAGTAAGTTGGGCTGTTATAGTTTTTTAAGCACATAACTAGAATTTTGGATTTTGTACATCGACGAAACATTGACCTGAACGAAGACCAGATGGTATGCCATTGTCAGGGTCACGGACTGCATTTATTTCAGTTCTAGTTTGGTCCACGATGCTTTAGTTTTATACACACATCACCATGGAATGAAACAAGTTCTATAAATACATTGTCATTCACATACCAATATACCATAAATGTCTAATTAGCTGATGCAGAATACACTTGAGAGGTTTGATTCAAAAAACAGATCGCAAAATAGTTGGAACTTTTGATAGCCCAAAAACTAACAAATTCTAATATTTCTTAATGAGGTAAAAAAGAATCAAACCACTTGATAGTAATTTCTTTTGAATCAATGATGCTTGTTATTCTTAAAAAAAGGAACTGGGAGTTTCTCTAGAGCCGCCATGATTTCATTACCTGCCTTTTCACCATAAGCATCCACCAAACCTTCATTCCTCTCATACAACAATGGTGCACTCAGCATCAGCACAAACACTGATCCATATATACAAATAAATGAGTCAATTTCGGTTATGTACATTTTAACTAACAAGAAATTCACGGGTTTGGGTTTAGTGTAAACCGGCGTGAGTCAGTTTCGGGGTTGAACAAGTGAACACGTTTTACTCAATGGCCGTGTTCGGGTCAAGCGTTCGTATTCGTAGGCTGACCCGCTTAAGTTAACTAGGAATGATTACTTTTTTTACCAAGTACTGGTACCAAATTGATACCGACCAAACACCATCATTTTTCATGTTTTCAGTTTCAGTACTTTTCAATATATTTCAATGATACCAGTACCGATCAGCACTAAATTGACAAAGTATTCAGTTTAAACTTTCACCATTTATTTACGTTTTGATTTTTTTTAAAAGTGTTTTAAGTAACAACTTAAAACTATTTTCGTGTTTTTATTCCAACATTTTAATTTTAAACATAATTGTAAAAGCTTAGAGCTTTAAAGTATCATTAATTTGTAAAAATAAATAAATAAAACACTTTTCAGGTTAAACAATTCATGTTCGTGTTAACCTGCGAATACATTGTCGTGTTCGGGTTCATATCGGTGACACGATGATGCTGTTCGTTTGAAATTTTCCAGTCCGTGTTAGGTTTAAAGATGTCGTGTTGGGGTTCATGTGCAATTGAACTGAACAATTAAAGATGTTAAAAATACGAACTTACAGATATACACAAGGGTCAAAAACTCGAACCAACCACCAATCACAGAGACCACCCACAAGGCCAAAATCACCTGTATAACCACAATTTGTTTTTGCAGTTACAAGTAGTAAAAATGAATAAAGAAAGAAAGATATTAAATACATTGAGGCAAGTAATTAATTATAACTAGAAAGATACATACACTCATAAACTTTTTCAAGTCCCTCCCGGTAGTCATTTCCCTCAAATATAAGCAGGCCTGATTAATCTGATCTTTTACAATGATAGCAATGCAATCACATAACTCTTGGGATAATCTGATATCAGGAAACTTTGGAGGGGACCTATAGAATTATTATTAATAGTAAAATCATTATTATTTGAAATCGTTCAAATATTGAAAGGTAATGAACTCACTTGTTAACAAAGGAAGACAGATTGGACCACAAGAACAGTATGGCCAGAGTAAGTATTAGAAAGTGGCACAAAAATGGAAGAAGATGGTATCCAATCCACTCAAACAGAAGCCATATGACAGTTGCAGAAACAAAAATGGCACCTGACAGTTGCTTTTGTCTCCATAGTAAAATATCAGCAGCTAAAATCAAAACGTAATCGACCATAAAATGATGGATTGTAATAAATTGTGTTAAGTGTCAACATAATTTGGCATTTTTACAAGGTGAGTTTAATAAGATACAACAACATATGCTTCTTCAAAATAATAATAGGATAATCTGATACATGAATATAATAACCTTATGAAACCTTATCTATTACTTAAAAGATCATCTATGGAGAATTGTGATCCATTTTATACATCAGCGGATCCAAAATTTTTTTGTCAATAAGCAAAAAAAAAAAAAAAGCTATTTGGTTAAAACTAGTCAACCAAAACAGTAAAATGGGGCCATTTTTGGGTTGGTTAAGGCTAAAAAGGGTAGCAAATAAAAGGAAAGTTAAATACATCATTGCCATATTTGCAAGGGTTGAGCTTCTAATTTCTTAAATTCATCTTTTTAGCTCAAAAGTTGAGTTATTTTCTTTTAGTTCATCATGAAACATGAGGTACTAAGATATTTATGCATATATACGTATATGTGTGCATAAATGAGCTTTGGATTTTCAAAAGATTATATTTTTCCATAACAATAAAGCTAAACTCTTGTCACAAATTTTACCTTTACCTGAAAAAAGCATTATTATTACGGCTGGTACATAATAAAAGTGTAAATCAAAGAACAATATATTGTTTTTTTTTACAAATTTAGTGATTTAATAGTTAAATTTCAAAGATGGATCAAAATTAATTTCGTGTCTAAATTTCCAGCATCGTTTAACTATACACAGTGTTGTAGAACTCATTAGACGCTAATCGAGCGGTGAGGTAGGGATTAACTAGCGATTAATCGTGTTTAATAGGGATAATCTGAATGTAATTTTTCAAATATAAATATACCAAGTTTTATATATAAAATTTTCAATTTTGATAGATTTTGACCAAATTGTGATTATTGGAGGCCACACTCAAAATTTACAACCATAACTATACATGATTTATGCCCATGTTATGAACTTTAACGGTCCAAGCCCAGTTTACATCTATGAGACCACAATGGACCCAATCAAGCAGGCCCAATTCAAATGTTCGTGAAACCCAAGAAGGAAAACTGATAGAAACGGCTTATAAGCGCGGTTAGAAGGCAAGAATGAATATTGTTAAAAGTTGGTTGTGATATTCTCATCCCTCCTTCTATAATCTGTTTCCCATCTACTTCTTTGTTATCGTTTGATTACTCATTGTAGTCTTTCAATTGAATGAATCGAATCACAAGTAATTACTTCTCAATTGGTTATTTCTTTGTTGTGTTAATTTGAGTACACAACAGCTTAACCGGTAACAAAAATATCAAATATATGAAACATACTAAAACAAACACATCATCGAACGGGACAGATCATATTAGCGATTCAATAATATAAAAATTAAGAACGGTTGGAAGAAATTTACTTTTTCCGGAACCTAGAGCAGCATGAAGAGGTTTCTGACGACCAAACAGATGTCGCTTTCTGGAAACTGGTCGGTTCTCGTCTTGTAACTCTTCGATCTTGGTCTCCGTTGCCGCCATTATCTTATCTTCGACGGCCGTATCTAACATATTTCACTCTACAGATATAAAATCACGATCATCTTTACGTACTACTAATTAAATTATATATTGTGAATTGAATAGGTATAAATTAAAGATGAATTTGCACAAAATAAAAATAAAATGTTTGTTCTTACCGTATGCTGAATGCAGAATGTTGTTAATTAACGTTTTCTCCGGCCAAGTGAAAGTTTCTGAATGGAGGGAATGAAACCAACTCCATAATAAACGTAACCGAATGTACGGAGGAAGGTTTAAGGTAGGTCTAACTTTAGCTCCTTCATCTATTGGTTTGTGTCACTACAAGTCCCTAAAACAAAACCTATATTTTGAAGTTAACTTTTTTTACAACGATCTACGGTATGAATGCGTGGTCGCAAGTCGGCTTGTGCTTTGAACTTTGGACCCCCACCCTAGAGAGTTACTTTTGTTCTGAAAGGCATAACCCCTGGTTCTTGGGTCCTCGGAGGAACATTCTGATCCCCTAACGCCACTTAACATCAGTTATTCAGTTGCGCTGCCACAAGAGCCGAAACCCTCGACCAATTTTCATTTGTAACGTGCCATAATGTGTGATTGTAAGAACAGACCATAGGAGGTGTGACTGTAATTTGTAAATGGTCTTAGTGGATACGCGTTTAAATATGCGACTGTATTTCTTATTTTTAGAATGATATACGTAGTATTAATAATAATGTGATACAAATGCTATACGTGACACAAGTATATGCATCTTAACATAAGTATAGTTGTATATTCTTCGATCATAAGCAATAGTGTTTAACAAATAAACAAATAAAAGCAAATTAATGTGTAAATGTTGGACACAAGAATCATGGTTGATATATATGCAGATAAAAATCGTGTAAAAATTCAAGGAATTTGAAGAATCAATTCAATACTAAAACACGTGCAATGGCATGCATTTCGTAAAAAGTAAGTTTTTAAAATTCTAAAGGGTCAATTTCATATAATAGTAACCAAGTTTTAAAAGTGTTTTAATTAGGTCACTCAACTTTCATATTTTATTAAATTAAAAGTTTTAACATGTTTTTTTAACACTTTTAATTTTTGTTTCACATAGAAAATCTTTTTATCTTTCTTTTATGTTGACGTTGAGTGGCGACGTGGATTTTATTTTTTATTTTTGATTTTTAATAATTAACGTTTTTATTTTTTTATAAAATATAACAACCTATATTGCAAATTTCGACCCCCGCATCTTATCCTCCATTTCTTTCTTAACAAACAAAAAAATCGGTGAGGCTCGATTTGAAGATTTTTTGACCCGATTTGAGAAAAATATGCATGAGTGACCTAATTGGAACACTTTTGAAAGTTGGTTACTATTCTATGAGACTTCCCAATGATAAGTTTTACAAAATTGGCAGTATCCGTGAATATAAAATGAACTCGTGAATATCAATTATTTATGGTGAGTTCATGCCATACATTTAAGAACAATTTATAATTACCTATTTGTGTCCTCACTAGAGGAGCTACTGATGAAGACCAAGACTCCTATAGATAGAAGATGTCTTATCTCAATTTAAGGCGAAAATGTCGGGCATGAACTGATTGTTTATAGTTTACAAGATACTATCATGCAATTTAATATGTGATAATATCTAATTAATTTTTTCATTACAAATAACATTTAAGTACATCAAGTAGAAATAAATTACAAAACAAGAACAAATGATTCTTGAATAAGTTTTAATCTTAATTGCCATCGCTATGTGTTCTTCACCTTGGTAAACAATCCAACCTAATAACCTGTGCGTACAAATATAATAGGTTTGTCAACACGAGTTTGAGTGAGAAAAATCTCCAGTTTTGACACTAAAAATAATATATATATATATATATATATATATATATAAGAAAACCGCAAAACTGTTATTTGTGAGTATAAACATTCAAACCATAGCATGTAAATATTGCAAACAAATAATGATGTGTGGGTTAAACCGTTGCCATGGGAATCGGGAGTTGGCTACCATGATAGAATAATTGAGTTGTCGGTGAAATAATTGTCATGCGATCGAACGTCGGCCACTACGGAATGATGTGATTATAATGATAAATGATGGACCTCGCCGAATGTGATAAATAAACACATAAACAAATAGCAAGTAACATGTAATCATTTAATTTATACATAGCACAAATATTAATAGTTTGCATTTGAGAATATAATACAATGTGTAAATTAATAGTTGGTACGCATAAGTCCACAAAAGTTTAAAAACATATAAAATAAGGGAGTGATTGCTCACCTGATTAGATAAACAAAAGTCAAAGGATGATGCGAGAAAGTAAACTTTTAAACCCTTCGGGATTCACCGACAATGAATCCTAGTTAATAATGATAATATAAGTTAATTGTAAATAATATAACATGTATAATGAATATAGTATTTTGGCGCGATTTGAATTATGCTTGTGATTAGAATGTTATTGATCAAACAATTGATTCCCGTTCATTATTTTGGCAAAATCAATATTATTGTTTGTCATACAATTATAAGGATAATTACTTTTATTAGTTATAAAATCTCCTTATACTAAACATAAGAAACATATAATCGAATTTGTAAATAATTAGTTTAAGTAAATAAATAGGAGTTGAGATATAATATATTATTAAATGTTTATATAGTTATATATAATTTATAGTAATAAGATGAATATTTACATGGATAATTAAAACATATTATTCAGAAAAGCTTGAAGGTCACCAAAGACCTAAAGATGTTACAAGAGCTTTACTGTACATATTCATCTAAAGATGATAGTGGTGGCCATCTTCAAAAGCTTTAAATTCAAGCTTTTAGACTACTTAAAGGTATATCACAAACCACTGAAGAGAAAAGTGCATACAAATATACAATCCAAAAGTAGTAACCACCCAAAGACATCAATAAGCTTAGCTTCCATTCCCAGACCCTGGCGTGTATCTGCTTCTTTATGTTTGAATATGTTCCATTGAGTATTTGGTTTATGATTGTTTACAATTTAAAAAAGATTTCAGCTATTTAGACTTTAGCATCATAGGATATTGAAGAAACCGTTTAGGCTGTTTGACAGCATGGTGGTAGTTGAGCTTCATTCCAACTCTGATATTCAGTCAAAAATGCAATCAATGGCCAACATCAGTCAACTTTGGCAGTAGCAAATCTTGAGCTTTGGGTGCTGCCATACGCCCTCACAAAACGAGTTAAGATTAACAATAAACGGGACATGCTAATTTGGTTTCATTTTGAGTATGTGATTAAGTTTTTTTTATCTTTTTTTCAGTTTCTGTTTGTATACCCTCCTGATAAAGTACAGGGATCTCCCTTCATTCAGCAACCTGTTGGAGTCGAGGTTGGACAACATTAGTTTGACATTTCTTGATTTTGTATTGCTATCTTACGATTTCAAACTCAGTAACCTAAAACTTTGTATTTTTTTTTAAGTTGGATACTTTCAGATATGTATTAAATATTGTTATTTGTGATTGCAGGTTAATGTTGTTGAAAGAACTCCATGTATGAGTGAACTTCATAAAATACTTCTCAGGTACATGCTAAATGAAAAAAAATCTCATTATCACACTGTTTCAATTATTTTCATTGCTATAATTAAATGAAAGTTATGGTTTCACAGGTGGATGCTTATATTCAACAACTTGACCAGTATATTAAAAAGTTTGAACAATAGCGGCGAATCGATGAGGTAGATTTTGTTTGGTTATTTTTTTTCTAAATCTATTATAAACAGATGTTTAGTTATGGTTGTAAATGAATAGAACGCTTAGCGAACCGTTCGGCGTGATGGTCATTTACGTTCGTTGAAGCAAACCGGTCAAGACGTTGATCTAACAGCTGACATTTTGGTAGTTATGTTGACTATTATTTTGACATTTTGTTTCACCATTGTTTGTGGAACGAAAGGTGTCCACATGTTCTTTTAATAATTTTATTTATTATCTTATTTTTATAATTTGAAACCAACGCCTGCAAGTCTGCAACTTAACACCTTAAAATTTTAATTTATGTTGTGCACGTAGATGGGGTTTGGTGAAGTTGCTGAATCTTTGGTAGCTCAAGGTCTAAATGTTGTTGCTCTTGATGGAGGTAGAACTCAAACTGAAAGAGGAGGTGCTTTGCGCGATTTTAACTACGGTCCCGCTAATATTTTTGAATGCCAGAAAACTTATAATATTTAATTAGAATATTTAAAACTTATTATTTTGAATTTTTTCCTTAGCCTGCACTTTGATTTTCAGGTTGCGACTAATGTTGCATATCGGGGCCTAGATGTTATAGGATTACTTAACCTCGACAATCCAATGGTATTTTTACTTTATTAATTTATATGCAATACGGAAAGTTGGTAATTTCTTTTTACAGGATCAGAAGTTCGTAATTTAAAAATTGGAAGAATTGGTTGGCTGCAAAATGTTTGTTCACAATTGAAAATCTCAAAGATTTTGATATTGTTGACTTTGGTTTTTTTGCAAGGTTTACTTTTTTAGTAATTCCGACATTTTTCGTCAAAATTGACCAAAAAGTAAGCTGGCTGGTCAACTGTGAATTTTGACCAAGTCAACGCGTAGATCTTTTTTATACAAATTTTACCGTTGACAGTGCTTAAACCAAAAGGTCAACTGACCGGACTAGGACTCGCTTACATAAATGTTCCGGGTTACCCGTTTAAAACTCACTCAAAGAATCGTACACGGTTCAGCTGGTTACCCGTTTTATAGGTGAAACGAGCAGATTAAGTTTTTTTTTTTTTTTTTGTTGTGTGTGTCTGTGTGTAATTCTTGTTTTTTTTCGTGTTTCCGGGCATGAAACTGTGTTATGTGGCGCTAGGACACAGCTGTTGGGGGGATACTTAACGGGCCGCCACCGGGGCTGCCATGGTCTTGCTTTTCATGGATGGTTGTCCACCATTGTGGATCTTACTCGGTTAGTGTGGCTCAGTTTATTGGGAAATGAGTTGATATTCATGGTGAATTGTGTATTTGTGTTGCAGTTATTTTTTTTGGTGTATCTTTATATTGTTACTTGTGTGACATAAATGTAACTTATGCTTCTGCAAACTTGGTATCATCATTTTTACTCATGAAGAATACACATATTATATAATTACATTGAGAAATACAATGATTTGGATCAGTTGACAGAATGTGTTAAACTTATGATTGGTTTAGTGGAGTTGCTTGTCACAAAATTTAACTTTAAAGTTTGTTAAAGTTACCATATGTATATATATTTCGTCTTTTTTGATTTATAATGTTTTGCGGTTCTTAAATTCGGACCACCGATTTGACATGTCTGACCCCTGACTCGGTAAGACGACCGGTTCGATGCCTGATTCGGTTCAAACATCTTACATGCTAATAGATGGAATATCACTGGTATGGATGGCCTTTTAATGGTCATCACCTGGTTATTGGTTGAGAAGCGAACAGATGCAAAAAGGTTGTATGTAAGATACTATATAGGCTGATATATTGGATCAACACTTCAACAATCAGTGGTGGTTCATAAAGTATATATACAAATATATTGCATATATTTATGTAATATATATATTTGTGTATTGATGCTTGTATGCTCCATTCATGTTGTGTCGCAGTTCGTGAATAAGGTTTTCTTTAACATGGATATAGATTCTGAAAAATATTGCCAATTGCAGTACTCGTAATTTCACTATGTACACAACTTGATGAAAAAGGGGGGGGGGGGGGGGGGGATGGCTTTTCATTTAATTTCATTTCTTAATCTACAATAATATATGTTTAAATTATATTCATAAGTGAAACTTGACTTTCCATGGTCAAATTTGCAGTCTTTGTGAAACTTAAATAAACCGATTCGAATGAGCGTACTAGAGTCCAATTCGGGTACTCGAATAAACCAGTTTGAACAAGCGTACTGAAATTCGAGTTAAATTCAAATCTATACAGATAAACCATATTAGGAAAAAGAAATTAAAAAATTCAAAGTTACAGAGTTATGTTATTCACTTAATTATCTTGAAACTTGAATATGGGGATTGCTGATTTCTTGAGTAAAATTGCAGAGATTGCGAGTCAAATTTGTTCCTATATGTTGATCAACTTGCTGAAATTGCAGAGCCCTAACTTACTGAAAACTCTAAGTTTAGCTTGTTTCATTCCTATATGTTATAGCATAAGCTGACTTGAGGTTTCCTTTAAATTCTCAAATTTGTGTTCTTTAACAATAAAATCCATTCAACAAACTCGTGTCGGATCTGTTGTTAGCTTTCATTTAGATTTTAACTAGCAAACGGGTCGCATCATATTCATCTCATTAGCTTTGTTTTTAGTCGACCTACACTAGCATTTGTTGCATTAGCCTATAGCAACCGTACCGACGCCTCACACCATCGAAATTCCATCATGTTTTCGGCGCAAACCTAACTCATACTGACCAAATCCTCATTGTGTCCCCGCCGCAATGCGCGGGCACACCTACTAGTATATATATACATATATATTATTAAATAAAAATAATACAAACTTTTATATAAATAATTATCATAATATATATGTTTTGGAATCTTTAACGAAAATCTAATGGTAAAAATATAATCATTGCGTTTAACAAGTTTATTATATTTTTGCGTAAAAATAATACATATACATAATATTAATACATATACGTAATATATATATATATATATATATAGAAAAGAGTTAAAATAAAAATAAGAACTTTTCTAAGAATGGTAATAACCAATAGATTTTTGACATGTGACATTACAGCCGATGATGAAAGAATAATTTTAGGAAACTATGTCGGTTACAATGGTGAAAGATTAAATCTAGGAAACTATGTTGGTTTTTGGTAATTTTCAATCTCAACGATTGATTAACATGATCCAATGACTATAATTTATTCCTAGTCTTTATAGTAACATATTTGTTTTTAGGATAACCCTCGTATATATATATATATATATATATATATATATATATATATATATATATATATATATATATATGTGTGTGTGTGTGTGTGTGTGTTTGTATATATATATATGTTTAAGTTCAGGAAAGAAGTCAACTTAATGCGAGAAATGCAAGAAGACATTTCAACGTTTTTTGTTCTTTTATTAAAATCCAAGGGTATAGTTGAAAAGATTTAGAGTTATATACTTGATAAGTATTAGTTTTGGAAGTTTCATTTTGTTTCTTTTATCTATTTTTATACACTACGTGAAAGATGACCTTTGGTCACACGAAAAAGTGTGGCCGTAGGCCTTTAGCCATACACATCTGGTTCAGGTCATATATGACTAAAGGTTGCGACATCGTAGGTATGATATGGCCACACACAGTTTTTAGTGGCCTTATGTGGTTACAGGTGTGGCTAAAGGGTACCAGCATTAGTTGATGGCCATCAAGAAGCCTCTCCAATAAGTGTGGCTAAACGGTAGAAAATGGCCACATGACTATTTACTAGGTGTGACCATTGCACGTATAGAGCCACATGAATTCATGTTTCAGCCACATGAATTTTATAATAATGTGGCCAATAGGGTTGTGGTAAGCGAGCATTGTGACTTATACAGTGTGGCTATAACAAAGCAATGTCCACTTGAATTTAATAATAGTGTGGCTAATTATATCATATAGACACTGGATGTTATGTTAAATGTGGCTAAAAATGTTTACTTGCCACTCAAACACTCCTTTGTAGATTATAGTGTGGCTATTGTGTTACCGTTTGTCACACATAATGCTTTTGTAATATAAAGTGTGGCTATTATCATACTTTTGTTCACACATAGTGATGTATTGTGTGGCTAATCATATCATATAGACACTGGAGGTTATTGTCAATGTTGCTTAAAATGTGAACTTGCCACTCAAACACTCTTTTGTAGTTTGTGGTGTGGCCATTGTCTTACCGTTTGTCACACATAATGCTTTTGTAATATAAAGTGTGGCTATTATCATACTTTTGTTCACACATAGATAAATGTGGCTAAATGTGTCTTACCGAATTCAGTTTTTTATTATTTTTTAAAATGGATTATTAATAATCAGATTTTTAACCTGCTAACAATGCATAATATAAATATTTCAAAGCATAAATTTATAGATGTAACTAAACACATTAGCATAAATTCAAAACATGTTTTTTTCGTAAGTTTAACAAACCAAATAACAATAAATTCAAAACGAGTTTAAATTACCAAACCTTCACTAATAAGTTACAAAATTCAAAATATCTGAAACTACTACTAATTACTACTGACCTTAAACTTTCTCATAAACTCATCAAATTGTTTTTGCCTCCTTTCTTCATTTTCATTAAGTTCTTTTTTCATTTGTTCCATTCGTTTCACTTGTTCTTCCAACTCGTTTCTTGACTTCCTTTCATTTTCTAGTTCTTTTTCTATTTCAGCTTTAACTTTTTGAACCTAAAATTGTTAACATATTAGCATCATAACTATACATCATCTGTATAAAATAAAAATTAAAGGTTAAATATGAAAAACTAAAACAACCAAGAAGATATAAAATAATTAACTAATATATTACCCGAAAACGAGCAAACTTACGAGCGATCACTTTCTTTGGTACCATTCTGAATGTAGCCCAAGGTTCATTATAGTGCTCGATTAATATTTTTATGATATTCCAATGAATCTCATGACTCGCAAACCTATAATATTAAAAGATCCAAGTAAGTATATTTGTAACATAAATAATGAAAATGTTAAAACTAAAAACATACTTATCCCCAATATTTACAATAAATTTCTTCCCAGAGGTAGGCACGATAGATGACGTGTCTCCCATAAGTATACATTTCTAGATAATCAACATCGCCACTACCAACACATCCTCATGTGATCCAGCAAGTGATGCCCCACCACGATGGTTTTCACACTTCCTAGGTACCGTGGTACCTGCACGCATAGTAGGAAGACTATCACGCACAATCACATTAGACATAATGTATACACGAACACAAACTTGAATCGATGAGTCGTTGGTGATAATAATCAATGTCAACTGTACTAAAAATTCCTAACATGTATTCACACATCGTATCATGGCAAATCAATCAAACATTCATCATACAACTTAACTTATGATCACTTAGTTCACGAGACAGATTATAGCATGTACAAACTGATTTTATTCATTAAGAAAAGATTAAGTATGAATTCTACAAAATTTACCATAGTAGAATATATGAATAAGGTTTCTCAAAAAAAATTTATTATATTTTTCTAATGCATACAAAACTCACAATAATTCAACCATTACAGATATGTACCAACAGTTCAGCAGATTTCACAACAAACACTTGTTTAACTGTTCTATCAACTCATCTATCAACAATCGTTCAATAATCATCGTTTAACATCAAGTTACATACCAATAAATAAATGAAAACGAATCTGTCAGCAAACTGTTGTCATCAAAACTCAAACCCTAACATATATATGACATCTCTAGGGTTCTAATTCATCAATTAACCTTTTAGCGATGAATGAAGATGTACTAAGCTTCAATTACTAGTGAAATACATACCTTTTTAGCGATGAAAGAAGATGTACTAAGCTTCAATTACAAGAAATAACACTTAAAATTGAATATCCCCATGCTTGGTTTTTAGGGTTATTCACACTCAACACGAATCCGGAAAAAATCGAGATAGAGTTGATGGAAACCAACACCACACGTGAATTCCTCTCGTAAAAATAATAAGATTAGATCCCGGAATCCAAGGATTTGGTTAAGAATTGAGTGAGTTAGAGAATTAAGGATGAAGGATTATGGTGGGTGTAGAGAGATGAAGAAGAACAAGAATAAGCAGGAATGAAGAGAAAGAAAAAAAAGGTAGGTTAAATATGTGGTCAAATTAGATTTCAGAATTGGAGGGTAATTCAAAAATTTTTAAAGAAAAGAGGGGGTGACTTTAATTTGAAATTTTGAGGGAAGTGAAATTAATATGAACTAAATAGAATTAAATTTTTTTATTTTTATTAATTAAAATAAAGTGTTGTTAGTGTATAAATTTATATATATATATATATATATATATATATGTATATACATATATATTATAACAACTAAATAAACCTTAAATAATATAAGAATTGTATTTTAAATATAAAAACAAATAAAATAAATACAAGTGATATCTATATAGTTGTATAAGAGTGTAGTAATCAATGTTAACGCCCAATGAACCATACGTTCATTAGTGGGTCATACTAGTTCTTTATCGGTGTTAGTGTCCCATTATAGCATCTATCATGTCACAATTTCTCTAAAAGAGTTGTATAGGAGTGTCATTAGTCATGGTTAGGTGTTAACCCCTGAAACACACCATACTTTTGTCAATAGGCCTTATTTGGCCTTGATTGGTGTCAATGGCCCATTATAGCCTTGGTTACGTCATAGTTGCTTTAAGAAGTTTGTATAGGACTATCATTAGTCATAGTTAGATGTTAACGCCCAACACATGTCATACATTCATCAATGGGCCTTGATTGGTATTAGTGGCCATTATAGCATCTATCATGTCCCCGTTGCTACAAGAGGGTTGTATATGAGTGTAGTTAGCCATAGGCATGTGTCAACGCCTAATAACATGTCATACTTTTATTAATGGGCCATATTGGGCCTTGATTGTTGTTAATGGCCAGTATGGTCTCTATCATGTCATAGTTACGTTAACGGGTTGTATAGGAATGTAGTGAGCCATAGTTGGTCTCATAAAATGGCGTTGATTGGTATTAGTGGCCCATTATATCATCTATCATGTCCTACTTGTTACAAGGGGGTTGTATATGAGTGTAGTGAGCCATAAGCATGTGTCGACGCCCAATAACATGTTATACTTTATATTAATGGAACATACTGGGCCTTAATTGTTGTTAATGGCCGAGTATATCTCTATCATGTCAAAGTTAATTTAACAGGTTGTATAGGAGTGTAGTGACTAATAGTTGGTGTTAACGCCCAGTAGCATGTCATACTTTACATTAATGGGCCGTCTTGGGCCTTGATTGTTGTTAGTGACCCATTGTAGTCATCATCATATCATAGTTGCTCTAAAAGGGTCGAATATGAGTTTAGTGAGTCATAGTTTGGTTAACGCCCAATAATATGTCACACTTTCATCAATGGGCCTTATTGGACCTTAACTGGTGTTTGTGGCCCTTTATAGCCTTTATCACATCATAATTGCTCTAAGAAGGTTGTATAGGAATGTCATTAGTCATAGTTAGATGTTAATGGCCGATAACATGTGATACTTTCATCAATAGGCCTTATTGGGCCTTGTTGGTGTTAGTGGCCCATTATAGCTTTTTTCATGTCATAGTCTCTTTAATGGGCCATATTAGGGCTTGAAATATCTTAGTGGCCTATTATGGCATGTGATATGTAACATTAGATATTTAACGGTTATATCGTGTTATAGGAGTCATATTAGACCATAATAGACAAAAACAAGTCATACATGTCCTAATGGACCATATTGGGCAAATGGGTACAACTCGCCTACCTGTCGATATACATTAAACATAGGGGTGACAAATGAGTTTGGTTGGGTCGAAACGGGTTATGGGTCGGAACGGGTTAGGGTGGAAACGGGTCAGGGTTGGAACGGGTCAATTAAAAAAAGAGTTGTTATTGTTCGGGTCGGAACGGGTCACAGTCAAAAGGTTCGGGTCATAACGGGTCCGGGTCAAAATGGGTCAAGGTTGGAACGGGTCAAAACGAGTTTTGGGTCTTTTTTTTAACAAGGACAACGGAGGAAATGTTTTAGTTTTTTTACTTTTTTCGTTTTTTATTTATATTTTGACTTATGATTTTTTTATTATTTTTTTGAATATTTTTTAAGGGTTTTTAATCTTAACTAAATACAGCTTAGAAAAAATTCAAAAAATTTAATAAAAAAAAATCATAAGTTAAAAACGAAAAAAGTAAAAAAAAAACCTAAAATGTTTTCTCCCATGTCAACGTTCAGCAAAAAAAAAAACTGACAAATGAGCCCAAACCGAAACCCAACTCGTCGACTGCGAACACTCGTGTTGGCTCATTTCAGCAATTTTTCAGATCGTTTCAACACTTAAAATCTTATTTTAACAGCAAACAACATGTTAAACAGCTCGTTTTAGCGAGTTTTCAGTTCGTTTTAGCACTTAACAGCTCGTTTTTACTGCAAACAGGATGTTAAACAACTCGTTTCAGCGATTTTTTAGTCCGTTTAAGCACTTAACAGCTCGTTTTTACAGCAAACAGCGTGTTAAACAGCTCATTTCAGCGAGTTTGCAGTTCGTTTCAGTTCTTAACCGCTCGTTTTTACAGCAAACAGCATATTAAACAGCTCGTTTCAGCGATTTTTCAGTCCGCTTTAGCACTTAACAGCTCCTTTCAGCACTTAACAGATCGTTTCAACGCGTTTTGACCTGTTTTGCAACAATTCAGCAATAAAAAATCAGCAGTTCAACTCGTTTTTGCCCATTTCAGCAGGTTACATAACCAATACTTCAAAACGTTTTGTGTTTTCAATCCAGAAAACAAGTATACGCAAACTTTTAGTGTTTTCAAAACCAGTATGTAAGTATTTCCGTGGTTTCAATCCAATACCTGGTGTCACGTGTAATAGAGTTTTCTCAAAACCAAATGAATGCATTTGACTCGCTAAATGTTACCAAGTACAAGTGTTTTAAGTTATGAGAGTATGTTCAACAACACATGTATCTAAGACCCAAGTATGAACTCACACACAAACACAAACTCGACCCGACGAATCGTTGGTGATAACAAGTAATGTCAACAGTACCAAAAGCCCTAACATGTATCCACACATCATATCATCGCAAAGCAACCAAATATTCATCATACAACTTAACTTATGTTCATTCAGTTCACGAGAAAGATTCTGGCATGTACAAATTGATTTTATTCAGATAAAAGATCAAGGATAAATTCTACAACATTTAGCACCAGTAGGATATATGAATTTGGTTTCTCAAACAATTTTTATTATATTTTTCTCATGCATAAAAAACTCATAATAATTCAACCACTACAGATAGGTACTAAGAGTTCAACAAATTTCTCAACAAAAACTAATTTAGTGGTTCTATTAACTTATTAAATCAAATTGTGTAAGACCAATGGTGTTATCTTTTAAACTCATAATACTAAGTTTCAGAAGTGGAACCAACCAGTTTGGGTTTATCATTAGGGAGTTATGGTGTCCGAAACATGGACCAGAATATAACTCCCTGAATCAAATTTGACATATGTTTCTGTAAAATCATAAAAGGTATTCAACACTCATCTAAAAATTACAAAATTTACCTTTCTGGAAACTAGACTCAAAATACTATATCCTGAAATCAAGAATCGATCAATAATCGTTGGTTAACATCGAGTTATAGACCAATCAATAATTGAAAACGAATCTGTCAGCCAACTGTTCTCAACAAAACTCAAACCCTAACATGTTTATGACATCTCTAGGGTTCTAATTAATCATGTTAAAAACCCCCCATTAGATTTTATCGCGGGATGGTTGATGAAGTTTGGAGCAAGAAGCAAAGTGATGAAGAAGAGTAATGAGCTTCAATCGATGTTTATGGATTTTGTTTGTAATTGCGAATAGGTGAAGGTGATGGTCAAATGAGGCATAAAATGTGGCCATTAACTAATGATAGTCACATTTGTTGTTTTGCTGTCACTATTAGCTTTTAGCCACACATCAAATATTGTAAGTGACTATCAAATAATGCTTTATGGCCACATAAACACGTAAGCGTGACCATATATAATGGCTTTTAGCCACATATGAAATAATTAAAGTGTGACCATTAAATGTTAATAGTTACGCGTTTTGTTTTAATGTTATCGTTAGCTTTAAGTTACACATAAAAGCATATAAGTGGCTAACAAACAATGTTATATGGTCACATTGACCCGCAAGTGTGACAATATGTATTAGTCTTCAACCACATCATTGAAACCTATTGTGGTCGTAGATCACATTTGGCCACACTTAGGCTAGTAACTGTCACATTTTTTTTGTTAAAGTGTGGCTAATGGTTTCGAACAACTGTGATTTTTTTCACACGAATTGAATAAGTGTGGCTAAAGGTTCCAGCAGGTGTGTTTTTTTGTCACACGAATAATAAATGTGTGGCGAAAAGACCTTTAGCCACACATTTAGACTGAAGTGTGACAAATCACCCAGACCACATGTGTGGCTAAAAGCCATTTTTCACGTAGTGATATTTGTTAATTAAGTTTAAAAAAATGTTAACATTTTTCTTCCATGCGTGTATCACCATGTCGTCTCTCTTTTTTTGTTTTTCCTTTTTTTTAGTTTCTATGTCATTAGTTAAATAAAAAACATAAAATTTATATGGTTTATAATTTAATATTGTTTTATAATATCAAGTAAAATTTCAAAATAGTTACGATAAATCAATTAATATAATCATATATTAAAATTAGTATTATTTTATTTCAAAATTGCAAATACATTAAAATTTTACATCCATTCTATATGTGTATATAATGAATCTTAAGATTATAATAATATTTAAATTTCACATCTATTTATACACGTTTTTAAAAAACAACTTTTATTATATATAATTTTATGATTAAACTATCAAGTAATAAATATAAATATATATATTTTTATCGATGTACACGATTACAAAATTGACAAAATGTAAACAAAATGAAAACAGACACCTACATTAAACAAAAAGTAGCCTACACCTGAAATCATTTGTACACTACTATTAGATATCATAATACTACACAACCAACATACTCCTACACAATTAATATGTGTTCGGATAATTAGATAAATATGTACCTAGACAAACCTTTAACGGCCAAGTTAAACCTAAACACGATTTTAAGATATACTAATATGTATTCGAAGAACGATATTAAGAAATACCTACACACTAAAAGTTTCTCTAAATATGTTTGTTTGTTAAATCTGAATGAAGTTGTTAGTTTTAGTAGCCTACACGCTAAAAGTTTCTCTAAATATTATGGGTATGACTGGTGGTTGTGTAGGAAAATTTGTTTTTTCTTTGTGTGCTTGTAAATTATAATAGTGGGGTGGTTGTGTTTAAGTTTTAAGTATGTGTGTAAAGTTTTAAACTGTTTTTGTGTAGTTGGACATATTTTTATGTGTAGGTTGTTAATTAATTTGATTTTTATGAGATGCATATTTAACAACTAAGTGTAGGAATTTATTCAATTTGTATATGATAATATTCATATATTAAAAAAAACCCTTACACTTATTTATCAAATTGTGTAGGATTATGTCAATTTAATGTAGGCAGAGTAAAAAAACAAAATTTATGAATATCTTACAATACTAATAAAAGAAAATGTTGAAGCTTAGGTGTCAAGTTTACATTTCTTCTAATTCCTAATCTCTCATCTCATTCATTCTAGCTATTTATGGGTCATGGGTCAAAACCATTTTGTCAAGTGGGTTATAACATAGTGTGGATTTTATTCATTATTGAATTAATTTTCATTTTCATACTTGAGGTTTAAACAGTTACACAACTTTAATACTTTTTTTAAACTTTCTTGACGTTTCCAACCGCTATTTTAGTACTTTTTGTTAACCACCCGTTTGTTTTTTCCATTAAATCTACATTAAATTAATTTATAAGTATTTTGAGAATCACAATTGAAATAAAGGATCAAATTTATTTTTATTATTTGACAAATCCCGTGTAATACACGGGTTCAAAAGCTAGTATATTAATAAAAACACATGACTTTATACGGAAGCATGTGAAACTAAAATTGATTTTCTACAAGTTACAAAAATACCTATTTATGTATTAATGTCAATTTAAATTATGATTGTTTTCTAAATTGATTTATTCAACTAAAAATACAAAACAACCCTTCAAGTATTAAAATCAATAAAGATGAATAACCTAAATTTACAATATTGCATTTAGTTAATGGCCACTGATTACACATAATCAATGGTTTAGATTTACTTCTTGCACTTCTCGCAGTAAAATGACTTTCTCCTGAACCATCCTCTCTCTCTCTCTCTCTCTCTATATATATATATATTTATAGGATTGATTTCTTTTGAGAACCTCTTTGAGTTTTAAGAACTCGAAAGAACTCAACGTAACAATTTTTTTTTTGAAATTTTTTTTACACGTGTGTGATACGTAAGTGTAAGTAATGTACAAAAAATTACAATATTTTTTTACACACCGAATCGACTTATTACACATGTGTAACTAACATTTAAACTTGTGTAATTATCAAAAATACTTATTCTCTCTCCTGATTCATTTTTTAATTAAATTTAATCTCAGCCACATATTTCAAATCATTTAATTAAACTTGTGGTCCAAAATTGAGTTCTCAAAGTTCTTACAACTCATCAAGTTCTCAAAATATCCCTCCCCTATATATATATATATTTGGAAACTTGTAACGAGATTAATTGCATGAAATGTAAACTTAATGGTGTCGGTTTAATAAAATAATGTTTATTTTATATTTAATATCAATTATAAATGAATTTATAACCATTAAAACAATTTAAAAAAAAAATAAAATAACAAAATTTGGGCTGGGAAAGAGTCGAACCCACGCCCTAGCGGGCTCAACGTTTGAACAAACACACACACACACACACCAGCCAACTGAGCTGGTGTGTCAGTTGGTTATTATATGAAAACATATATTTAAATACTAAACTGATAAAGAACCCAATTTGAATATAAACCCTAATTATGAAAGCGATTAGTCGGCTATAAGTTTGATTAATTAACATTAGGGTTATTGTTATATGGATTAAAACGAACATGATACATATATTAATTACTAGTTAAGGTTATGAATTGATGGTGAACGGCCAAACGCTTCTCCCCTGGCTGAAATCGATCTCGTTAAGGGACTGAATGACTTCTTATAGTGTAATTGTGTTAGGGTTCTGCTTGTGATGATGAGAGGGAGGTGCATATGAGTTTAATTGGATTATTATTAACTCTAGATGGTATATTACCATAATGATACAGACAATTTGTAAATATTGTTGTTAGTGCATGATTTGTGACTGATGATTTGCAGTTAAAGTATTCAAGGTTAAAGTATTCGATAGCTACGGAAAATGGGGAGTCTGTTAGTGCATGATTTGGTGTCCATAGCCTATCGAATAAGTTAGAGATGGTTTAGTCTTTATAGTTAATGTAAAATGGCCATTCAATTTGGATTGTATAACGAATGGGTCCATTCTTATAGACTAGACTATTCGTTAAGTTACGAGCTCATTCGTTATGTAATATAACGAATGGAGGCTAAATCGTTAATGTATTCCCCATTCGTTATAAGTAGATAACAAATGGGAAGCCACTCGTGAATGGGATCACCCCATTCGTTAGTGTTGTATAACGAATGGGGTTTATGCCTATAAATAGGTTGATCGTATTCATTGAATGTAGAGATCCGAGCCTTAATTATCCATACCGTTACCATGTCGGATTCTCTCCGTAACTTATTGTATCCACCATATTGTATTTCTTCCTTTAATGTAAGGAATAGTATTTAACGTATTCATTTTGTATTGATGTATCGTGTTAGCGGATAGATCTTGGCTCGTTAATGTGTTTCAACAGTGGTATAAGAGCAGACGGCTGCTCTCGATTTATCAAATTAAGGTATGAATCTGGTCCGAAAAGGTGTTCTTCGTGTTCATCAAGTTTTGGTACTGTTTTGGTCAGTTTGGTTTGAATTAAAGTGATATTGATGGAATTATGGGCAGATTCATGTTTGTTAATGAAATACGAAGCTTCCTGTGCAATCTGATGATTAATGATGGTGTGTTGAAGAATCCACCATTGAATAAGATGATATTGTTTGATTTAATTGGTGATGATTCAGTGATTTTTAAGTTAAATTTATGATTGATTCATGTTCGGTATGCAAATCCGAGTGTTCGTGGATTAATTTGGTAATTTATTATGAAGATTTGATGATTCTACCATGGATGAAGTTCAAATATGCTGATTCCGGCGAGATTTACGTTTTTCCCTTCGTCGTAACAATACTATCCAGCGAAAACAGATTTCTGTTGAACAGAGCAGATTTAACTTCTCATTCGTTATATTAGTGGGCCATTCGTTATGGGTTTTTAACGAATGGAGGCCATTCGTTAATTTAAGAAGGTCATTCGTGATGTAGTTTAACGAATGTATACTGGGTTATTTATAACGAATGTGGACTCATTCGTGAAACTATTCTAACGAATGTGAATAGTTATAACAAATGAAGTCTGATTAATTTATAACGTTTGCGGGTTCATTCATTATTGGATCAGACGAATGTGATCACCTTATTCGTTCAACTGTTTTAACGAATGAGGATGTTATTTATAACGAATATGGTTTATTCGTTCAAGGGTAACGAATGAAGACACATTTTTAACGTATGTGAACACTATTCTAGCGAATGAGAGACTGTTTTGACGAATGGTGATCAGGATAACTTATGGGATGACGAATGGAGCCTCATTCGTTCTTTTAGCTCATTCGTCATTGGCTTAAGGTAATATATATATATATATATATATATAAATTTTTCTTAAACGAAATTTTTCTGGGATATTCCTAATGTATTGTGTACTCTTCTTGTAAATTTTGGTGATTCATTTTCCGGCCAACTTTTTACGCGTTTTACTTTTGGAGGGGGAGACCACGAGTAATTTAAGGTGGATTTTGTTTGTAAGTATTGAAGATTTTTCAAGACCTTGCTAAATTTGTCAACAAAGGGGGATATAAAACTTTAATTTGAGTTTATTTGGCTTGTATCCTCCTACCTTTGCAAGGGTTTCTTGAAAAATACTGAAATTCGGGTGGTAATTCATGTTTGCAATGCTACGTTTGACTGAGTTCAAGACTGTAATTGTTCTTGGTTTGCTGATTGGTTTATTCGAGATTTAAACCTGCCTATGTGGGATACGAGTGTTTGTTTGTTTACTTCTTTCTGAGGGACTTTGATCCTGACTATGTTGGCTATGAGTATTCGGTGGATTACTTCTGTTGAAGGTGACAATTATAGATCGGGTCGATATTATTGAGGAATATACGAGTCTTGTCAATGAATTGAAGAATTTGATCATTC
Organism: Bidens hawaiensis; assembly: GCF_021521415.1. NCBI lineage: Eukaryota > Viridiplantae > Streptophyta > Magnoliopsida > Asterales > Asteraceae > Bidens > Bidens hawaiensis. Next base: position 67,182 of record NW_027496373.1, on the reverse strand, counting down.
ATGGTTTATTAATAGAGGTTGGAACTCTTAATCATATGCCCAAACATTAGTGCATCTTTTCGAATGGGATGTAGAAGAGCTTCAAAGAGTTATCTGGAATAAACGTTATAAAGATATGGAAAGTCGAAGTGAAAGATGTTGAATGATTTGGTTGTTCATGAAGATGTGTGACGAGGTCAAATGTAAAGACATTTTTTTCTTTACTGGTGCTGACAAGTAGCTGATGACTTGCTGCTGATAGGTGAAAGCTTGAACCATATCATATAGTGGATGATCGGGATGATCTCCAAGAGTTGCTCACTTTGAGGGGGAGATCTGATATGAGAAGCTACAAGTTATTGGTTTGCTGAAAAGACTTAAAGATTGTCTGTCTACACAAGCATGAGAATCATCAGTTAAGGGGGAGTCTATTAGTGCATGATTTGTGACTGATGATTTGCAGTTAAAGTATTCAAGATTAAAGTATTCGATAGATACGGAAAAAGGGGAGTCTTTTAATGCATGATTTGGTGTCCGTAGCCTATCGAATAAGTCAGAGATAGTTTAGTCTATATGTTAAATGTAATATGGCTATTCGCTATAGATTGTATAGCAAATGGGTCCATTCGTTATAGACTAAACTATTCGTTAAGTTATGAGCTCATTTGTTATGTAATATAACGAATGGAGGCTTAATCGTTAATGTATTCCCCATTCTTTATGAATAGATAATGAATGGGAAGCCATTCGTGAATGGGATCACCCCATTCGTTAGTGTTGTATAACGAATGGGGTTTATGCCTATAAATAGGCTAATCCTATTCATTGAATGTAGAGATCCGAGCCTTCATTTATCCATACCGTTACCATACCGGATTCCCTCCATACCTTATTGTATCCACCATAATGGATTTCATCTTAATGTAATGAATAGTATTTACCGTATCCGTCTTGTATTAATGTGTCGTGTTAGCGGCTAGATCTTGGCTTGTTAATGTGTTTCAACAGTTGTAAACAAAATCGTTTATTGATCAATTTCTTTAATTAATGCGTCGGCGATGGGCGTATAGGCAGTGAACAACCCAAAATGATCAATTCCAAGTTTAAAACGAGGATTATGGTGCAAGATAACCAATGGGTTACGATGGATACAAGTTTATGAATATGGGTTTGGGTTTGTGTATAAGATATAATATTTAATTAGATTTGCATAAAGGTCCTTAAACTTTGGGTGTGGATACAAAATGGGTTAAAATTAAAGTTTAGGGTAGAAATTGTATTTTTTAACAAAGTTAAGATAAAATATAAGGAAAAATAAATAATTTAAATATTTTATTGATTAATTTAACCGAAAACGAGAACGGGTCGGTAATGGATTATAATATAATAAATGATAAACTCGAGTTGTTATAGATTAGCCTAGTCGTTGTATTTGGGATGTTCCATTTGTGAGTCTCCTAGCCAAAAAAAGCTCTCATGGGATTGAGTGTGTGTATGTATGATTTGGAACTTCATTTGTGTATTGTAGCACATTAGGCTATTTAAATAATATGATTACACCATAGTTATTGAGTGTTTCATCTACGACTGTTCATCCAATTTTTTGATATAGATGAATCGGACCACCGCATTCATCTCTATGTTCTGTAGCATAATGTTCTAGTATAGTATTCAATCCAAATCTAATATTGTATTAAATCCGGCATCAAAACAGGTTTATCAATTGGAATCGGAGCTCGATTAGCCAAAGATATGAGTTTCACTGCTAATTTGATTCAAAATTGCTCTTGAAATCCGTCAAAGATGTTAATTTGAAGTTCGTTTTGAGGTTTCGTTTTTTTTTTTTGCTCAAATTGGAGTGAAATTGATGAATTTAAGCTTGATTACATTGAATTGAGTTTTTTTAATGAATACCATCCATAATTGATGATACATTTGTAATTTTAATTTCAATTGCGATGATTTGTTAGAATTAGGGAAATGTTGTGATGATTAGTAGGTGTGGCAATGGTTAATGAAAAATGGAAAGTCAAAATCTTTTTCTTGTGTTGAAGTTTATTATCAATCTATAATTTGTGACCTAATTGAAGATCTATGTGTGATGAGTTCCATCTAGGTGTGGCAAATGGGTTGGGTTGGGTCGAAATGGTTTAGGGATCGGTTTTGAGGATTGTGTCAAGCCCATCATGTTTATTAACTTCATATGGCATTGTATAGACTTAAACAAGCCCCACTGCATGTTATGATAGATTGAAGACATTCTTGCATAATGGACATGTTATGGGTAAAACAGATAACACATTAATATTTATTAAAAAGAAAAATGATGATCTGTTGCTTGTTCAAATATATGTTGATGATATTATATTTGGTTCTACATGTCAAAACTTGTGTGATAAATTTGCTAACAAGATTCATGCAAAATTTGAAATAAGTATGATGGGTGAGCTTAATTTCTTTCTTGGTTTGCAAATTATACAATATGTTGAAGGAATATTCATAAATCAATCTAAATATATTCGTGATATGTTGAAAAGTTTGATTTTATGAATATTAAGCCTATGGATACAACTATGGCTACAACTACTACCTTAACCAAATATGAGGAATGTGAAGTATTTGATAGTACTAGGTATTGAGGTATGATTGGGAGCTTGCTTTATCTAATGACAAGTAGACTCGATACTATGTATCGTGTTTGCTATTGTGCAAGATTTCAAGAAAATCCAAGAAATCACACTATGAAGCCATCAAGCGCATCTTTTGCTACGTCAAGTGAACTATAGAGTTAGGTCTATGGTATCCGAAGGGGAAGGCGTTGATATCATGTGCTTTGCCGATGCGAATCTTGGTAGATGCACAACTGATAGAAAGAGTGTAAGTGGCCTATGTTCCTTCATGGGACTTGCACTAACATTATGGTCCTCAAATAAAAAAGCATCCATTGTCTCTCCACAACCGAAACCAAGTATATGTCCACCGGTAAAGCATGTGCACAAGCGTTATTGATAAAATAAACTCTTGTGGACTATGAGATAAGTACTTCTTCCATACCTATATCTTGTGACAATAAAAATGCAATAGATCTTAGTAAGAATCATTTCATGTGTTGTATTCTGGAACTAAGCATATAGACATTAGACATCATTTTCTTAGGGATAATGCGCAAACATGACATATTTTTATAAATAAGGTTCATTCGGAAGTAAACATTTCTGACATATTCACCAAGCCATTAGAAAGGAAACTTTTTGAAACATGAGATTAGATTTAGGAATGTTAGAAGACAACCCTTGATCAACCTCGGCTAGGTGGATGGCTAAATCATGTGGAAAATGGCTAGACGGAGGCGACCTTCTACGTGGTGTCCTCTTGGAAACTTAAGGGAAGAAATCTTCACAGATGACTGAACCGACTGTCGAGTGATCGCCAACGAGAACACCAAGGAGCTAAAATGGATTTCAAAACTGTTATACAGATCCACGGTCGATTGAACCGACCATCAAAGAGGTAGTTTGGAAATAAAAAAAATTATGCATTTCTACAGTCGATTGAACCGACCGTGTATCGATCGTACAATCGAACGTCAGTGTCCAGACTCATATGGCTTCAACTCCCTAGAAACTTGATTCTCATAAATCTCTAAAAACCTCATGTGTAGATTCTCAATACATCTTTTTCTTTATTCCTCAAATGGTGAAAGTTCACTTTTGCCTATCAATAAAGCTCATATTGATTAATATCTTCTTGATTCTTTGGTGTTGTCTGTCATAATATCCCCCTTTCTGATGCAAGATATGCATAAGATTCTTCATCAATTGTTAAACTCTTTTATGCTAGATATCCTTTCATGCATAAATAGATGACACATTTACTTAAATTTCACACACATTTGAGCAAAATCCTTCACTTGAATCAACTATGGCTCCTAAATCCTCCATAATAAATCTTTCTCTAAAACCCTTGACCGCTCACTCAATTGCCACTAATTTCAAGTGACTTAATAATCGAAAAAATCTAGAAGGAAGGGCCATTGAGACCAATAGTTTGTCTGACTATAACGTTTTTCACTACCTCATGACCACCGGATGGCAATTCCTCATAAACCATGATTAAATGGTGTACCTCATCATGTGTATGAGTTTTACGCCGGGTTCAACTTTGATTCATGCTCCTCTATAATCAGACCTAACATGTGTAATTTTCAATGGTTCTAGAACTTTGCAACGTTTTGAGACATTCTTCACATTCCTATTGATGTTCGCAAGGTTATTACAAAGAGTGTCGACTTGATTGACGTCGGAATTGTCTACGGCTAAGAGATTGTCGCCTATATTTGTCTCTACAAATCCCCTTCGAGCATCTTACCTTTGCCAACAAGATCTTCTCCCAAAGTGTGCGGTTTGGCATAAGATACTTGCACGCAATCTCTTTACGTGGGGAAAGACATTCATAAGGTCTATGCAATACATGCTTATGTATTGTATTGTCTCAAGATATCTATATTTTGCAACTTGGGATATATTGTGGTGAAAAACATGGTGAAACTTCCACTTTATCTCAAATACTTCGTGAACTATGGGATTCTTCACACCGTACTGTTTAAGAAACTTGATCTCCCATTTACACAATCCTATGTATCTGTGAACCACACTATCACAGAAAATGAACTTCTCCTTGAACTTTGAGAGCTTGCAAATTATATCTCTTCTCATTTCACTCCTGCAACATTATCTCACAACTTCGTGTTCGAAAATGAAGATACTTGTTGAACCTATCAAATGACTGATGGCCAGAAACCAAACAAATGATGGTTCAAACATGTATTGTTATCCATTATGGTTAATGCAAATGGCTGCTCTCAAACCTCTAACTTGACAAACATCTGATACTAAGACTAAAGACTATCAACTGTTGATGGAAACTACTAAAGAATAAAAGTGCTGAAGATAAACAACTAATGAATCAAACGTTAGTTGTTTTCATAAGATAAACAATTATCATTAGATTCCTTATTATCAGTTGTTTAGAATAGTTAAGAAGTCGTTTGTAATAGAATTCCCATGTAGTTTTCATCGTTAGCTCATCAGTAGTAACACACTTGTATATAATGAAGAAGAGAGTCTCTTCTTTATTAACACTTTTACACATCACACATTCACCTGAGTTAAGCAGAGTACTATTGTACTAAAAATCTGTTAATGATGAGAAAATGTTGAGGGAGAGCAATAGTTTGTAACCTTTTGATTATAGTAATGATATAAATGTTCTTCCATATTAAACCTTCAAAAAGGTTATCATAATTTGTGTGTTTCCACTGCAACTTAATTTTGATAATACTAATTGATCTATAATTCAATATTTAGTCAATTAATGTGATACTAATCTTTTTAAAAGATTAGATTAGTTATTTACTATTCCATTGATGTGTTGCATTAAGTGTTCAATGATTGAGCTTAGTTTTAGTGAAATTTGATCCCAACAATTTGTATCAGAGCTAGAGCTATGGATCTCTTAAATGAATTTAACAATCAATTAAGAACAAAAATCTAAGTTCAAATTGATAATTCAAGTTGTGGAATCAAGTACTAGCTAAAAACTCATTGTTACTACGTTTCATTTTGAAAAATCAATAAAAGTGAAATCATGTCAATCATGCAAGATCCTCATAACACTGGTTCAAACTCAAAACCACCGATGTTGCTACGAGGCTAGTATAACATACGGGTTGAAAGAATGCTTCACCATCTATGTACCCAAAACACTAGTTGTTGGAGGTCGGTTGCTCATGGGCGTCACTCCCCTGAAATAGTTGATCCACTAGATGGAAACAAAACAATCAAGAAGGATTCTAAGGATTATTCTGATGAGGTCTTTCAGAGATTTGAATTGGATGTAAAAGCTCACGCGATGCTTGCCATGGCAATTCCAAATGACACCTACGGAGGATTAATTTATTGCAAATCTGCTAAAGAATTATGTGATACATTGAAAGAACAATTCGGTGGCACTCCTCAAGTCATTGAGAATATAAGAAAAATTCTCACACATTAGTATGTATCCTTTTGTCATTTGAGAGGAGAAAGTTTGGCTCAGTTGTTTGAAAGGTCAGCTACATTAATTAATGAATTAAATATGGTTGAAGTTAACTAATCTAACTCACCTTTTAATAATAGTTTTTGAGATCTCTAATTGAAAATCCAGATACTCATGTCATTAACTTATGGACATTACAAAATTTCAAGGATATGAGTTTGACAATCCTTCATGGCATGCTACTTACCTTTGGAAGGTATACAAATCTAAAGAAAAGTTGATCTCAACTGATGATTATAAATTGGATAAGCACTTTTGTGTCAACATACTCAGTCCAATTAAATAAATAACATAGACATAACTACTTGTATTAGTTCAGGGTTTGAGAATCAAGCTTTTGTCACTCATGAGAATCTTCAAAATATATCTCACAATTCATCTTTTATCATGGATGACTTGCAGCACATAGATCCAGTGGATCTAGAGGAAATGTAGATATTGAACTTGTAACACCCCAAAATATTATATTGATCGTGTCGGGTATGAAACATGAAAAGTTTGAAACACGTAACTAGGATAATATTCAACCTAGGTAGTACGTAAGTTAATAATGGTGAAATATATATATATATATATTTCAAAAAGTCTTAAACTAGATAACTTATTAATCATGAGGGGTTGAAGTTGTCAAGTTTGAAAGTATGAACATTAAAAGAAAAAATAAATTAAACACACATTTGGTGTGTGTGTGTGTGTGTTGTGTCGATCATCAGGGGGAACAAGAGGGGAGAAACCCTTGATCTTAAAATTCTTCAAATTGAAAGGCAATTTGGATGATAAAACCATGCATGTGAGCAAGGTTATGCTCAACTCAACTTGGTGAACATAGGGTATGTTCAAATATCTTCAATTGTGAATAATCTCAAGATTGGGAGAAAACTAATTATGTTGAATAACCTGAAACTGAGAATGTATATGTGTTAGAATCACCACATATAACTTGTATGAATTATGATTAGTCTAGCTTTAAATGTTAAGATTATTGCTAGACTAATGAAATTGTGTGTTTTAAATTTATTGATGTTGAATAATAGAATTTGGATGAGGAACAAGATAATTTACATTTTAAACACTTATGTTTAATGTTATGTTATTGACCGCACACCAAGTGTTTGATGAAATACTCACATGAAACTTGAAATGTGCAATATAGTATGAAATCCGTCACTTTTGACAAATTTACATAGTTAATTTTCAGAGCGCTTATCTCACTTGTCGTTAAGAGTTAGAGAACGGGATTTATATCGTTGGAAAGGTCTATTTGTCTATTTCAATTCATATTTGATCATAAAAGTCTAAATAGGATCGCAAGTCGTCCAAAACAGTAGACCAAAGTGACTAGTCAGGATATAAAACATGCTGACTGGAAATATTTATGCCTCTATCCTGATTTTGTAAATATCATATAAACTCATAGAAAGATAGTTAGAAAGTGTGTTTTATATTATTGAAAAGGTATTTGAGTCCCCTACGATCCATATTTCAACATGTTGAACCAGTTCGGATGTTACATGAGTCAAAATGGCTGATTACAGCAGTGATATAGGAAATCGCTGCACATTAAGAAAGATATTAGTAATCGAGAAAACACATAAGATTGCATATACTTGCATTAGGCATGATGCATTGATTGTAGAGAACTAATAAAACTTCATGTGAAATACTTAAAGTGTCTAAGGACTTGCAAATGGTTTGTATGAGTATTTACACAATTGTATGTAATGATTGGAGAATATACATACCTATCAGCAGTTTGACTTTTAAAAGTGAAACTGACCAAAAAAATAGTGTTTTGATAAATTGGTATGTATGATTCCATAGGATTATGTGGTCATTTTATATAATGACTAACCCGGCAATCTTGTGGAAATAGGACAAAGTTTGATCTTGTCAAACTAGGTGGAGGCTTGGATGAAATGGGTCAAACAAGCTAATGGAGTGCCCGAGAGTTCTAGTTAACAAAGAAAGGTAAGTGATTTTGTTCACTTCAAATTATAAGCTAAAGTTTCTTTTCAAATTGTAATATTTCTTAGATGACTAACAAAAGAATGAAATGTTAAGAAAACTCAAGAAGGGTAGTTTGGGGGTATTAAGGTACAACCCGGGATTGGGTTGTAATCTTTAATGTTAGAGACTTTGTTCAAATTGGCCCAAAAGGAGCAAATGAGAATTGAAAACTAATAATCCTGGTATATGGGACAAGGATTTTAATGGTTATCAGATGTGGTTTATAGACCAAGTCATAAAGGCGGTACTATGGGTAAATTGGTGTTAAATCACTATTTTGGTAACAACCCATTGTGAGATTAAGATATAAAAAGGAGTGATCTGGAATGGGTATATGCGTGGTCATACATGTCAAATGGTGAAACTATCACCATTTGAAGGTAATATATAATGCTTGTCCTGTTGAGAATTTTCCTACAGGTAAGCATGATGCTAATAGAATGCGTTGTCAAGTTCTCTAAAAGGAGTTACAAGGTATTGGTAACGGGTCACAACTTTGACCCTGCCAGGTACGTGAATTAAATCATGATGTTGGTAAATGTTAAAAAAATGACCAAAATGCCCCCCGAACAATGGTATGGGTGCATTTGATATTAACTGGTCGTCCAAGGCATAAAGAGTCAAACGACAAGGTTAGTGTAGACACTGAGTTAAAAATGAATAACGGGGTCGTGAAGATTAGATTTATGAACCATGAAGTTACCGGCTACAATATGGTTGTAGTGGAAAAAGGGTAACGGGATAACAGGGAAACGGGAAATGGGTGTAAATGGGTTGCTGGTGCTCATTTGTTTAATCTATAATTTTAAACCGTTAAACTAGTACGATTAATTCGAGTAAGTAAACTGTTGTATAAACGACTCACGGGGGTCGTAGAGGATAAGGTTTTGTGCATGAACGTGCAAATCCTAATTTTTGGTTGTAAATACTATAATGACAAATATAAAAGAAGAAAAAAAGGGGGATAATACTAAGTGAGAAGACTTAGACCCGTTTAATGTTTAAAAAGAAAAATTATATAAAGATAATTATAGGGAAAATATTAATGAATGGGTTAAGTATACTTGTGTTTATTACAAGTAGATGTAAAGTATGTATGACTAATTGTTTTGGTTAATTTCCATGACAGGTTATAACTTAATTGAAGGACATGGATTGATGGTCAAGCTATCGAAGAACTGAACACAACCGAACCAATCAAGCTTCCGCAAGGGGTTGTTCCCTTGCGGGATTGGAAGGCCGGTGCTTGGCGTGAAACTCCTTGGTGGTGTTGTAAGCCGGGATGCGGGGTTTATCAGTAGTTTGGCTATGAAAAGGGCATCTAGTGCTGTGGAACTGATGAGCTGTCTCCCAAGACTTCGGGATCCTCAATGCGAGATTCTTTTGCTTCACCCATGTATGGGAGTCGCCAAGCTTTTGTTCGGTCTGAGAACGTGCCAACCTATGTATGTGGGGAAGCTGTTTCTATATTTGACAATGGCCTTCGAAGGGCGATTGAGGACATTGTGGTTTGTGGAGGTCCGTTCTTTAGGGATCTCCAATGGAGGTTGGCATCACTTCCGACCCGTTACGGGGGGGGGGGGGTGTTGGGTCTCTGTACGGTCGAGGATGTATCTACATATGCTTTTGTGGATTCGAGAGCATAATCGTGGTGTTTGCAATTCCATATTCTTCGGTGTTGTGATATTTATGGGTTGGACTCTAATTATGGGTGTGCGATAGACCGTTTACGTACTTCACTTCCAGATTTTGATCTTAGCAGGTTCTCTAATAAGGACACCACCCCCCTAAAGCTCAACATGTTGTGGCGAGTGCCTTATTTAGTGGAATCGTCAAGAGTTTAGAACTGAAGTTTGATCTATCCCCTCACCAAAAGGCGGTGTTTGAATGCTTTCGGGCTCCTCGGGCTTAGGATTTTCTAACGGCCATCCCCATTGAATGATTAGGCCAACGTATTCGGGTTTGGAGTATCGGGCTATCCTTAAGTACCGGTTAATGATCCCTATGTTTCCGACTGATCAGCCTTGCCCAATTTGTCGCAAGGTCTGTTTGGATTCTTTTGGTGACCATGCGGTGCATTGCAAAGAATTGCCTGGCTTTAAATACAGACATGATTTGGTTAGGGATGTTCTATGTGATGTTCTTAAACGTGCGGGGATTTCTACTAAAAAGGAGGCCCCTGTTAACTTTCTCACGGATCCTCTTGAAGGGAGGTCTACTTTATGACCAGCTGATATTCTTGTGTTCGGGTGGGCAGGGGGGAAACACGCATGTGTGGATCTTACTGGAGTGTCTCCTCTTGTTGGGCTCAGGGACCGTGGGTTTGTTGTGGGTCAGGCTGCGCTGAAGGCTGAATCGGGCAAAGTTGTTAAACACGAGAAAACTTGTTTAGATAATCAACATGTCTTTCTACCATTTTCCTTTGATACATTTGGTTTTCTGGCCCCAGAGGATGTCAAATTTTTGAGTAGGGTTCAGCGTGTCGTACATGGAACCTCTTCAGCTTCTAGGTCCCAAAGCTTCGTTTTTAGCAGGATTGGTTTTTGCTATTCAAAAGGGGGTTGCGGCGCAACTTGTTGCCCGTTTGCCTGCCACTTTATTGTAATCGTTTTATATTAAATTATGTATCATATAAATATAAAATTTGTAAAATTTATATTACTAGTTATGTATGTCGTGTCATGTTAACATATTATCCTTAAAAGTTTTAATTAGATCTGGTTTTTAAGTCCTAACGAGTGTATGTTTAAGCCTAAAAATGTTAAAAACGGGTCAGGGTCTTACAGAACTCTTTGGCCTTATTATCAATTAAGACAAGCAAGTTCTATAAAAGAAATGGATGGAAATTTCTAGGACTAAACGAGAGAACAAAAGTTTGTTATGATAAGTCGAAAGTGACATGTCACAGATGTAACAAACTTGGATATTTTTCTATAGAATGCAAAACTTAGGTTCAGACTAGTCCAAATCAAAGTTAATCTTTATAACCTATCCAAGTTCTCCATCTCACTCTAATTCTCATCAATAAAGCTTCAAAAATATCTTCATAGCACATTTGTTCAAACTCCGAGTATGTATAATACCGTTCCTAAAGTTTAGTATGTGGAAATCCCTCAAAACATGCATTATGTTCAAACACCAATTATTCAATGAGTTATAACACGAACTCAAATCATAAATGTTTCCACACTTGGACACTCTAACCAAAATATCCCAAAGACAAGTTTATTTACTCAAGGGTATGTAGACTGGAGCAGCCTTCCTGAATAGATGAGTTTAAAGGACTTGACATTAGTGGTGCTTTATGTTGTAAGCGCTGATGAATCATCTAAGGAGTCATTATAGGAGAAGGATATGAAATCAGAAATCACTGATGATATTATGAAAGTGTTGATGTTGAATGAAAGTGCCGATGAAACAACAAAGGTTACACCTCAAGCAAGTGGTTAAATTCATGAAAATGCTCTTGCAACTGCTGTTAATGAGGTAACTCGTGAGGTGTATCAAAAGTTGTGTTCTAATAGTTGTGTTATTACATTAGCCAGCATCAAGTTAGCATATATGAAACTGATATAACAAGTTATTGAACTTGCATCAGTTGCTTAAAAATCAAAGCCTGAAATGATTTTAAAACTATATGAAAAAGACAAAGAGAGTTTGAGATTAAAACATGATTTGTATAACAAAAATGCCTATGCTAATATTATGTTGAGCATATATCATTGTCAACTAAGTTTAGAAAAAACTTAAGTTAATTGTAAGAAATGGATTGCATCATAAAGGTTTCCAAATGTTGTTAAGAAAACAGTCCAGTAGCATTGTGAAATTTGGAATTGGTTATAATCACCCTGAGCAACCTCAAGACTATTCACCAAATACACCGTATAACTGTATTGATGAGCTTGAAGATGAATGGTATTTCTAAAACAAGCTCAAACAATTGTTTCACAAAGTTCTACTCCATTAAAACTTTCTCATCAAGATAAAAATGAAAATTGCACTCAAACAACTGATGCCTTAGATAGATTCAAACCAATTTCTTTCAGTGAGTTGACTAGTAAAGAGTCAACTGTGGACTTAAATCCATCAGTTATTTCATCAACAGCTGAAGATTCAGTCAAAACAACTAATGCTTTTAAAATACCAGTTGGTTCAGTACAAACAACTGTTGCTTCTAAAGCAACAATAGTTTCAAAGAATACTGAAACCACAAAACTAGTAGCAATTGCTCCTACATTTGTTCCTAGATCAGTTGTTACACAACACAAGATTGAGTCAACTGACAGTGTTCAAACTGTAGTTCATCAAACATTTGTAACTAGAAACAAGTCACCATGAATAGTTTTTGATATATTAATTAGGAGTAACCAAAAAGAAAATATCTGAAAATGGTTCAAAGTAACAAATGTTTCCAAATCCCTATGATGCGTGTCATAAACACAATCATCTAACAGGAAATAGTAGATTCTTGAAAGCAGTTTAACATAAAAAGACTGTTTCAACAACAGACGTGTTTATTCAACATTAAAAATTTACATCCAAAAAGAATGTACATTTTGAATATGTTAAAACACATGTCCCTATGGCTTTAAACAACATTCCATGTTCGAGAATTGTCCAAGTAACATATTTCCCACTAAGAAAAATCTTGCATGGTAAACAACTGTTTCAAATAATCAAACAGCTGTTTCACAAAATGATGAGAGTAAAATGTTGATGGAAAATAAAAAATAGTTGATGAATCTTGTTAAGTGTAACAACTTGGATTTTTCATATAATATATACCCGACCCGTTTTCATTATCCGGTTTAATTAACGAAGCATTGCGTTTATCGAGTCACTAATATTTTATTATTATTTTTATTTTATTTATTTATTTTATCAAAATAACTTTCATTCATATACAAATTACACCCTAAACTATAGTTTTAAGCCCTTTATGCACCCACCTCCTTAGTACAAGGACTTATTTGCAAATATGATTACCATAATTCATTCAACCCATTAACCCAGAATGAAACTGTTAACCCAGGCCGGTTTAGGTCCAACCCCTATACCCAAGTAACTCAACATCCCTTGGTTTTTGTAATTTTCTTTATTTTTGTTGTATATGAATGTTGTTTGATAATAAATAAATTAATTAGACATTGTCGCTTTATAATTTCATGATAGTAACCTTGTGAGCTGTGACAATCAGTTCATGCTCCGACATTTCTGCCGTAGGTTGGGGTGTGACAGATTGGTATCAGAGCCGAAGGTTTAAGATAGGTCATTAGTGGTGCCTTAGTAACATGCTTAGGAACCCCATACGTGCTTATTTGTTTACCTGATGTGTTCTATTTGATTGTTTACATCTTACATAATTACTTGTTAGATTAAATACTTATTAACTTCTTAGCTAATTGTTTATTTTATTGTCGTGCACACACACACAACTCCGAAGCTATGCTTCACTTTCAAAATATTTTATGACTCCGAGACTACGTCTTATTCTCAAAATATTTTTATAACTCTGAGGCTACGCCTAAACCTCAAAATATTTCTATTTAATTTTATAAAATTGTGTTTTATTGTCGGAAATTTTCTTGAGAATTTCCTAGCTTTGTATTTGCTCTTTTTCGCTTAGAACTAGGGAGTGTGACAAGATTCCCCGTCATTGTGGGAATTGTCATGCGACTGACACATTGAACGTTTAACGTAACCGGCTAAACGGTTCCACCATTTATTGTGTTTTATTATTTTTTTTTTAAAATGTCTAGTCGGGTGAAAAATCCATGGGACGTCATGGACACGCCAACTATTGATTTTCAAAATTTTTAGATTTACGATATTTGGTTGGAGCATTATAACGCGTGGTGATACATGAGATACTTCAACTACTCATACTTACATTTGTCATTCGTTATCAAGAAACTTACGTTATTTTTTTTATTTGTTTATGTATTTTATTTTATTTTATTTGAAACAAGTTACGATTTGACTCAATTACTTAATTATTCAATTACGTCGAACAAAGACTCACTGATTCAATTCATTCACATACTCACAAATATTTGTATTTCCATAATGGAGCACAAATAGTTCACTCACTGGGACTCTGTTATCCCAAGTCCATCTAAACAACTTACTATTTAGTTATCTAATCGGTTATCTCGCACTCATATTATCACATTCACAAATTATCAAGAGCAATTAATCGCCATTTTCTCATACGCATATTACAACATCATCAAACTATCAATTATAATAAAAGTATTATTAAATATCTTAATATTTGAACAACATCCCTCATGTTCACGATTGTCACGTTATCAATTAACGAACTTATCACAAGTAACTCAATACCCCCAATAACTATCAATTACGACAAAAATCTCATATCAAATCACCTCATTGATTATATCATCTACTTAACATATTGTCGTATAGATTATTTCATTTAAATTCTGACTTGTCCTTAAGTCATGATTAACGCTAGCACAACTTATGTCGAATATCACTATTTCCTTAATAACTAATATGAAATTTACAAACTTATTATTTATACCCATTTAATCTCAATTTACATAATTATAGAAGAATTTCTACATCAAACAATATAGATCATATATTCTCTACACCCGCTTTATGACCACAAGTACTGTCAAAGAGATAGCTCCAACAATCTCTAGGGTATAAATTCTAACTTAAAACGCTAATGCAATAAATTTAATCTTGTTCACTAATTTCTTTCAGAGAAATTTCTATTCATTTACCCTTACTCACCCTCATAACAACGCATTGTTCTTTACTAATTCACGCCGAGTTCAAATTATACCAGTACCGTACCGTACTACCCATGCTCATTTAACTTAAACCTATCAACTCTATGCCTTTCAGGCTTTCTTCATGTAACAAGGTCGTTATCGCTTATTCGATTCTAGACCCGCAAGACTTAATTTCATCAAGCTTACCTTAGTCAAACCTCGTTTTCACAAACCTATTCGAGGTGCCCCAAATCATTCGATCTCAATTATTTAAGTTTTCATAAGCTCAATTAACAAAGGTGTTTTGAATTAACCCAATCGTAGTTATGTTTTCACGAATAAGATTTTTATCGTCTTCATCATTTTCGTCTAAACGTATTTTGTATTCAATTATACCTTAAGCGATTATTTGTCTAAATTAGTTATTTTGGAACAAACCCAACTTGGAAAATCCATCATTTTAAGTATCTTTTTCGCATACAATAAAATTTTTCTTATCTTTCCAAAAATCAATATCGTTGGTTGACGTACTTATCTATACGTTTGGTTTTACTTAATCAAAAATTATAGGATTTGGTTCATTAACAAATCGTCAACTGATCAAAATATTTAGATCCTCATAAATCGAAACAACTTATATTTTATTTTATTTCATTTTTTCAATTATAAAAGACACAATTTCGACAATCAGTTATTAGTTGACCATATTATTCAATTTGTTTTTTCTCATTTACCTTGTTTGCTTATTAAATTATTGACAACGTGTCAATTTCTACTCTCAACTTTGATTTTTAACATTTTTATACGTCGTGTATTTATTGATCTGATGCATTACAATTTACCTTTCATCTTATAATTTTTTTTTATTGTTGAAATTGAATTGTTATAGTTCAATTATTAATTGAACTTGTCATTATTTAAACAAAATTATTTTCGCTATAGAATTTTATTTTCCATTTTTTAAGTTAATTTTCACTATAAAAAAATGAATTTCATTGAATTCCCATGGTGATTTAATTTGAATTTTATTATTAATTTTCATTATTATCTAATGACATTTGCGTGATTGTTATCGAAAATCTACGGTGGTTCGTGGGTACCTCAACAATCCATTTTCATTCTTTTTAGATTTCGTTAATTAGTTGGAATCGCACGTTGGTTCGTAGATATTTCAGCTCCTTACTTCAATTTTTAATACATCTTGGGAATTTAAAATGTTTCGATGATTTCTTCAGTTGTTGTTGGAATAGTCAGGGTGGATCATGCATTTCCAGCTCCGCGTTTTCTTTTATTTAAATATATTATTTCTCAACTCATCTCTGTTTTTCATTATTACTTTAATATTCATTATTTATTTAATCTTTCATGATAAACTATGAATATTTCAACTTCTTTATTTTAATTTTACCGATGTTATGGAGATAGGAAAATCCCTTGTAATTTGGGGATATTCCAATGACCCACTTTATACTATATCTAATTTTGAAGATTTAATTGGAATAGGACTATCTCGGTGATTCGTGAATTTTTGCTTCCCAATTTCATCTATTTACAGTTTGTTTGTATACATAAATATTTGCATTAATATTTTTGCGTTCTCAGTTACTACTACCAGTACTTTAATATTGTAATTTACCTCATCTTAAATACACAATTGCGAAAAAACAATGTTGTATAAAGTTCTCTAAAAATTTCATGAGTTTCTCATTTAACTAAACTAAATCCCTCAAAGTCTTCTTTTAATCTTGTTCAAATTTGTACTCAAGGTCTTATGAATTCTACCTCGAATGTTGCTATATTTAAAATTTCACAGGTTATTATTCGTCTACAATTATCAATTAATTCCTTCATAAACTTTTGTTTACGTTATCCTTGAAATCATAGAATTTTTTGTAAGTTCACGTAAATTTGTTAGTTGGCTCGTATCTCCACTCTCTTTCTTCACAATCGATCTTTTCGACGCATCATATATCTCAACTTCAATGTTTCCGTTTCTCTTAACTGTAAAGTTACTTAAAAATTTTCACTAATTTCATTAATCAAATTTGAAAGTTCACCTAAATTGCGTTATTAGAAATATTTTATAAAATCTTCTGATTTTACACTTATAATAAATCAACTCACAATGGTCTTATAATTTGTTAACACTTTACTCATATTTATAATAAATTAATAAATTTTCTCACAAAATCATGCCTCTCAAGTATTTGGTAAACCACACGATGGGACGAGTTATGTGGACCATCCGACGATCTAATTAATTATGGAGGCCTACATAATTATCGAAGTCCTCGCATGGAAATCATAATGCATGCAATTGTGTGTCATACATAGAATCGAAAGTAGTTGGAGTAATAGTACAAATGGAGAGATGATAAGGACATGGTGGATACACCGCTGGTACATCCTATATATAAGTGCCCTTATCGGATTTGCATTTGGAGCGTTGATTTGACTATTCTAAGTTCTGTATTATGATTACTTTTAAATATTATATTTAGAATTTTCCATTCCTCAAAATGTAATGGTTTTATTATATTATTCTTTAATTTCGGGACGAAATTCCCTAAAGTAGGGGAGACTATAACAACTTGGATTTTTCATATAATATATACTCGTCCTGTTTTTGTTATCGGGTTTAATTAACGAAGCATTGCGTTTCTCGAGGCATTAATATTTTATTACTATTGTTTATTTTATTTATTTATTTTATCAAAATAACTTTCATTCATATACAAATTACACCCTAAACTATAGTTTTAACCTCTTTATGCACCCACCTCCTTAGTACAAGGACTTATTTGCAAATATGATTACTCATTCAACCCATTAACCCAGAATGAAACCTGTTAACCCAGACCAGTTTAGGTTCAACCCGTATAGCCAAATTCTTGTCTTGAGCCACAATTTTCGATGTATACATGGAACTGATCACAGGAATCGTTTATATTACATAATTGCGCATTCACCGACATGTCTAATTAAAGAAAAAACGATCTGCTATATGGGAATTAGGGTAATTACTAATCGGCGGTATTTCATAATACCATTAGGTCATTAACAGTTGTATTCAATCCAATCAAACCCGTCGGGACGTTGTTCTGGGCATCGCGAGAAGGAACCCTATGATTAATTTCGTTTTTAAGCTGCCAATACATGTTCTTGACTCATCTTTTGGCCGTCGGTTTCGTGGTGACCTTTCACCATCGTTACGCGTTAGGATCTAGTAATCGTTGTATGATTTCAATTCGTTTTTAATCTAATTACATTAACCCTATCCTTAATTGAACCAATATGCAATGGATTAATCGATTTAGAGGTTAGGGTTCTTAATTGATTTAGGGATAAAATCGGCTGTTGTATATAAGCTATTGTTCTTGGATATTAACCAAGTGAACGCACCAGCCCATTGGCTGGTCTGTGTTGATTTAAACCTTTGAACAGGCCAGGGGCGCGGGTACGAGCTTCCCTGGACGTGGTTTTTATTACTTTATTTTTATTAATTGTTTTAAGGGCTTTAATGATTTTATTAATTATTTATGATTAATAATAAATATCAAATACATATTTTTTCTTTTGTTAAACCGACACCATAAAGTTTATGTTTCTTGACAAATAATCTCGTCATGAATTTTGGTGTGTGTGTGTGTGTATATTTATATATAATTTGTACGTTTTATAAGTATATATTGTTTTAAATAAACCTTATTGAAACCCAACAGTTTAAGTTCACGCTTCCTCGTCGTTAAACGTCTTTATAAACTTTTATCTTTATTATATATGTATTAATTTTAGACAATAATAGAACAAATGTATTAGATATATTTTTATCGTTAAATTTCGTTAGCAATTCAAAATGCACATTTGCTTAAATAATATTATTATTAATTTAAAAACATTTATGTTATAATTATTTAATTATAGTATTATATCTCAATTTATATTTACTCAAATCATTTTATTTAATTGGTGTATTTAATTGTTTTATTTATATATTTATATAAAAATATATTATATTGTGTATTAGTGGTATTTTATAAATAATGAAACAAATAATCATTGTATATATAATACAATAATGTTGTTTTGCATAAATAATAACAATAGATTTCCATCGAACAATCAATAACATTACAATACCCAACCATAACTCAAATCACCGAAATCTTAATTTATTAAATCATGTTATTTCATTATTAATTAATTTATAATATTATGTTATTAGGAATCCTTGACGGTAAATCCCGAAGGGTTCATCATTCTCACATCCTCACTTGTGTTTTGTTCTACTAATAAGGTGAGTAATCACTCCCCTGTTTTACATGTTTTCAAATGTTTTGGGACACTTGCGTACCATTTATCAGATTATTTATCTTATTATTTCTCAAACGCAAACTGTGATCTTTGTGCTGTGTATCAATTGAATGATAGTCTATTACTTGCTTACTTGAATCGCATTCGGAGAGGTCCAACATAATATCATTATAGTATGATCATACGACCGTCGTAGTGGCCGGATCCAGATCGCATTGGCAATGGTTTCACCGACACTTCATTTTTGGTAACCAATGCCCATTCGCATGGCAACGGTTTAGCCCTTTCTTTACGGTTGACAGTTTATGTATGTGCTATGGTTTAATTGTTTATACTCACAGATAACAGTTTTGCCTATTTTTTTATTCACTTATATCATTATATATTATTACCATTTTTGTTTGTGTCAAAACTGGTGATCTACTCACTCAACATGTGTTGTTAACAAACATATATTTTGTACGCATTTGCAGGTTGTAGATTTGGATTGCTTATCGAACTGAAGCTCACATAGAGATCACTTTAGGATAAAACATATACAAGAATAGTTGGTTTTTGTAATTATCTGTATTTTTGTTGTATATGAATGTTGTTTGATAATAAATAAATTAATTAGATATTGTCACTTTATAATTTCATGATAGTAACCTTGTGAGCTGTGACAATCAGTTCACGCCCCGGCATTTCCGCCGTAGGTTGGGGTGTGACATTAAGAGTCTTTGCATTAGTAATATATATTTGAACGAAAATGTGGATTAACGAGTATTATAAGGTCTGTTTTTAGTGAAACGATCTTGTTCAATCATTATTATCATTAATATAATGAGTTATTGATTAAAAAGAATAAAAAGAATCATTTTCCAAAAATAACATGGTGTGGAAGGGTCGAACCCGCGACCTCCGCTCCCAAACACGTTAATTTTACCCAGCAGACCAAATGGTGACGTGCATCATAACCAGTTTCAGAAATTAATAAACACAAACTGTTTATCCAAGATTGATTATATAAACCCTAGAATTCAAATCCGTTAATTTGTTTATTTTTTATTCAATTACTCATAGGGTTAAGGAAGATGATCCATGGACGAACACAACTGATATACTTAATTAACTAAACAGATAAGAATAACTTTTTAATTGCGAAGACAAGTGTCGGCCAAAATAGGAGCAAGTTCAGGTACCAAACGATAATAATATTGCGATTGATTACAGGGGTTTGAACGGAGAGGGTTAAGAGACGGTGAATCCAAGTTTAATTGCGTTTTTATGATCGTTTATATGCACAATGATTAAGGTTAGGGTCGGTCGAGTATATTATAAACCGCAGATTCGTTGTTGATCCCATTACCATAATAAAAGCGTCGGTTAGGCCGCACATAGTATGTATAAAGCAACAAATCTTCAATTTCTATGTTTACATAGATAATTTTGGTCCAAGCTAGCCAAAATAGGTCGGGTTTGCGAGATGGGTCGGGTGTAGATGATGGGTATAAGGGTTAGATGGTTATAATATTATAATAATAATATAGATCTTGCAGTTTGGTCCCTACAATTTGAGAATGTAAACATGATAAAGTAAAAGCTTAGTTTTAGGGTTAAATTGTATATTTTTTGAAGTTAAATTTATATAAAATAAATATAACAAATAGTAATATAATAATAATTAAATCCTTTTGATAAACGCGATATAAATACCCCGAACGTAAGAGTGGGTCGGGTTTAAGAGTCCGAGTTGTTACAATCTCCCCTACTTTAGGAAATTTCGTCACGAAATTAAAGGATACTATAACAACACCAATAAATTTTGAGGAAATGAAAATTTTAAACTAAAATTAAAAAAATAATTATCATAGCATAGAACTTTGAATAGTTAAAACAACGCTACAAATGCAAATCCGATAAGGACACTTATATATAGGATGTACCAGCGGCGTATCCATCATGTCCTTATCATTTCTACATTTGTACCGTTATCCCAACTACTTTCAATTATATATTATGACACACAAATTTACGCTTCATGATTTCCATGCGAGGACTTCGATATTTATGCACCGGACCATAATTATTGTTATCGCCGGATGGTCCACATGATTCGTCCCATTGTGTGGGTTATGAAATGTTTAAGTAAAACATGTATTTTGAGGGAACAAAATTTTTAAGGATTTTTTTTAAGGAGTTTTAAATCAATGTATAAAATAATTCCAAAAGTTGTAGTTATCTTATTAAGATATCACAAAAATATAAGTATTTGAGGAAGACATCCCTTATGAAGGTAAATAAATAAGATTTGAAACTAAACTTTAATAAACAATCTATTGAACCAAAAGGAACTTTATTCATAAGATAGATTATAAAAGATAAATAGTTCAAATGAGAAATAATCCAAGGCCATAAAGCGGCGTTACAATAACTAAGAAAAAAGAAAAATTAGTCAAGATAGATAAAGAGAACGGCAAAAGTCTTCACGGTCATTAAGTAGCTTAATTGACTTGACTCGAAGCACCTTGAGGAGTTGCATGAGTAGGAGCAGTTGAGGTAGATTGACTAGGAATAGCTTGAATAGGTTTAGCTTTCATAGTAGGGGCTTGAGCAAAATAGGCTTGGTACACTTGAGCTTGGGGGTGCGGAGCTTGATAGTATTGGGCTAGGCAAGGGTTACTTGGATTGATAGGAGAAGCTTGAGGGGCATGAGGTTGATTGGTTTGAGCCTGGTGAGCATGGGTCAAGTAGTAGGGTATAGCCGTAGATTGGGCTTGATAAGCTTGGGTAAGTTGAGGGCACGCATTACGGAGGTGATTTTGGTTTCCACAATGGTAGCAAGCACGGGTATTAGGAACATCAGGTTGAGCATGAGGGGTAGGTTGTTGCGGGAAAGCTTGTGCATTAGGCGGGACACGGCAGGTGTTAGCAAGATGGCCATAACTGTTACATTGGGTGCAGCGACGGCATAGGGATTTAACCGAGTGATGATAGTTAGAAATGGAGCATGACAGATGAGGACTGAGGTAAGGCTTCTTGTTTGAGGAGACTTGTGGGTGGGTAGAATTTGTTGCAGCAAGGTTCTTACGTTTCTTGTTGTGGGGATGAGTGGAGGTAGGTGGTTTGTAGTCACCAGCAGGGGAATTAGTGGGAAAAGTTGAATCGGTTTCATTGATGTTTTGAATTTGTGTCGTTATCCTAGGGATCGCAGCAGCTATCTCTTTGGCATTACAGGCAGCCATACGGTGGTCACGAGAACTAGACGATTGATGTTGAGGACGATGGTGATTTCTTAGATGGGATATTCTACGAGGACCAAAAATAAAGATTTATATGTCGAAGGATAAGTTGAGGAAAACATTAGGATAATAAAATGTTTAATTATCTAGGTAAATTATATTAACGTTGCCTTAAGAAGAAAGAGGAATTGCATCATGAGGATTAAAAGTAAAAGTCTATAAGATGAGAGGGGGGGTACATAGCGTAAATAGTTACTAAATGATGCAGTCAATATGATTAATGTGTGGTGACTACATAAGAAGTTAAGTCAGTTTAAAATTTAGGTTATTAAGTTTACAATAAACTAACGAAATATAACTTGTGGATGTTGGCCTCCCATGAGCTTTCCATAGCAATTTGAATGGCCCAACGAACTAATGAATAAAACTGAGTTTGACAGCCCATGAGCGTTACATGGAAATTTGATTGTCCCAACTAATTAACGAATTAACAATGCAATGAAGTTTGTCGGCCCAATGAGCTTTACATGGAGTTTTAACCAACCAAACTAAATAACGAACTACCGAAATAAAATATGGGTAATACAAATCAAGTTAAGAAATGGATAGTAGGAGTGCCCATGGGTTCCATGGATTTTCACCCAATTAACCATTTTAAATAACAGAACACAATAGTCGGGAAAACCGAGTTTAGCCACGAACCACCGTGAATTCGGTTTAAAATATTATAGGGGTGCAACCACTAATGTGGCCACGGTTGACAGCTTAGGGTGTCAGTCTTATGGCATTTTCGGGTCTCGTTCGGGTCCATAGGGTTGAGTACTGTGGTCAGGTTATCACCTAGGTAAGGAATAGAGTCTTACCTTTGGTTCTTGGAACCGTTTTGCCAGTGCCAACTCACAGTTTCTCTCCCCTTTTCATTTGTGATAGAGACATGCTATATAGCCTAGCCCTAAGGTGTACGAGTGAAAACAATAGGTGGGAATTCTTAAGGAATTTCCCGAAAATAAAAAGCAATCTAACTTTGAAAAGTTTTCTTTGATTGTTGAGGCGTAGCCTCGGAGTTTGTGTGTGTGTGCATAACAATACAATAATTAATAAATAATTATCTAGGAAAGATGTAAACAATTTAAAATTGAACACATAAAGGCAAACATATAGGCACGTATAGGGCTCCTAAACATGTGTCTAAGACAATTTCTAACAACCTATCTTAAACATTCGGCTCTGAAACCAATCTGTCACACCCCAACCTACGGCGGAAATGTTGGGCGCGAACTGATTGTCACAGATCTCAAGGTTACTATTATGCACAATATAAATTTCAATATCTATTTAATAAATTTCAAATGAAACAAATATGTATTACAATATCCCAAAAAAATAAGACATCAAACAATTATAAAATCTTATTTAATATTGTCTCAATTAATTTCTTCTAGCATAAATCATTAAGTAATCTTCTAACTTCAATTACTTCACATCAAACGATAACCTGCATATGCGTTGAAAATAAAGTAGTTTTGTCAATACAAGGTTGAGTGAGGAACACACCAGTTTAAATGTTCATATAGAAAATAAGTATTTGCAACAAGTCATATGAGTATAACAAATTAACCAAATGAGCAAATATAACTGAGATGTCGAGAAGCACAAAGCTATAAAGACTGGCGTATGATCATACTAGACTGAGATTACGTTGGATCTCTCCGAATGCGAAAGCATATAAGCACATAAACAAGTAAAGTATAAGTTGTTAACACATAAGACAAAGTTGCAGTTTAGTGCATAATTATGTATGAAAAAGTACAATTTACGCATATGTCCCCGAAATGTGAGAAAACAAGTAAAATAGGGGAATGTGGTTCTCACCTCAAAGATGAACGAGAATGATTTAGGTAGCGAGAAAGAGAGAAACGAATCACACGCGAACGTTAATGCCTAAGAGAATAAAGAGTATTCATAAAATGAGGGTCTTTACCACGATACGAGTTAAACGATAACCATTATAATTTAGTAAGGATTAATTAATTAAACTAATATTTTGATTTAAGAAATCATAGTTTAATAAAATATCATCTTTAGTTTTGTTACTTGATTTATATATATATATATATTAAAACGTTAGTTTTTAAGTTAAAATCTCCTTTATTTATATATGTATCTTTGTACATATATGAAAAATGTGCATTAGTAATCTATATTTGAACGAAAACGTGGATTAACGAGTATTATAAGGCCGTTTTTAGTGAAACAATCTTGTTCAATCATTATTATCATTAATATAATGAGTTATTGATTAAAAAGAATAAAAATAATCATTTTCCAAAAATAACGGTGTGTGGGAGGGTCGAACCCGCGAACTCTGCTCCCAAAAACGTTAGTTTTACCCAGCAGACCAAATGGTGACATGCATCATAACCCAGTTTCAGAAATTAATAAACACAAACTGTTTATCCAAGATTGATTATATAAACGCTAGAATTCAAATCCGTTAATCTATTTATTTTTGATTCAGTTACTCATAAGGTTAAGGAAGATGATCCATGGACGAATACAACTGATATACTTAATTACCTGAACATATAAGAATAACTTGTTAATTGCGAAGACAAGCGTCGGCCCAAATAGGAGCAAGTGCAGGTACCAAATGATAATGATATTGCGATTGATTACAGGGGTTTGAACGGCGAGGGTTAAGAGACGGTGAATCCAAGTTTAATTGCGTTTTTATGATCGTTTATATGCACAATGATTTAGGGTTAGGGTCGGTCAAGTATATTATAAACCGCAGATTCGTTGTTGATCACATTACCATAATTAAAGTGTCGGTTAGGCCGCGCATAGTAAGTATAACGCATACAAGTCTTCAATTTCCATGTTTACATCGGTGCTTTTGGTCCAAGCTAGCCAATATAGGTCAGGTTTGCGAGATGGTTCGGTATAGATGATGGGTATATGGGTTAGATGGTTATAATATTATAATAATAACATAGATCTTGCTGTTTGGACCCTACAGTTTGAGAATGGAAACATGATAAAGTAAAGGCTTAGTTTTAGGGTTAAAGTGTATATTTTTCAAAGTTAAGATTATATAAAATAAATATAATAAATAATAATATAATAATAATTCAATCCTTTTAATAAACGCGATATAAATAGCCCGAACGTAAGAGTGGGTTGGGTTTAAGAGTCCGAGTTGTTACTGTAGCTGACTTTTAGTATGCACGCATGTGAGTAAAATGAGGCAGCTGGCTTGAGCGGGCACATGGTGGACGAATAAGAGACTGGCATTTGAAGACTCAAGATGTTTTAATGTTATTAAGTTTATTTTGAAAGATAAGAATGTTGTTAAGACATGTTCATGAATTAATATGTAATATTTAATGAAAGGTTTATATTCCGCGAAAGTTTTAATTAACTATGATATTTAGAACTGTGTTTATGAGTAAATCCAACGTCCAAAGTGAGGCACCGGTAGCGGGGCCTTACGAGTTGGTATCAGAGCATGAGTTCTAGAGAATTAAACATCCTACATGCTTAGACACGAACAGAGAATGTGACTTAAGTAAGAAAAGATTAAAGATGTCAGTTCAAGATAGCCATGTGTCACTCAAGCAAGCTTGGTAAAGGTAAAGTACATGATTAATTCGATGTATAATATAAAAATGTGTAAGGAAGTTAGCTTAATTGCTAAGAAAGAATGTATGTATGCTAGGGATAAGAATGTAGGTTATATATATAGTTACATGATTGTGTTAGTAGTAGCATTTAGCACAAGTGAAATCATGAAGGAAAGAATGTAGGACCTGAGGACTAATGTAACGATTTAATTACACTTGGCCAATGTCATTAACTACTTACCTTATGAATCATGTGCTAAATAATTCCTTGAGTGATAACGTTTTTGTTTCCTTAGAGATAAGATGTATGACTGATACAAAGGGACGAGCACGAGGAGGTCGTACTGGACGCTGTGGTAAGACACGTCCCAACCAGACACCTTTTTGAAGAAGGTGTGGCAAAGCGATATACGAAAGCAAGATGACTCCGACTGTAGAAAGTAATGAAGAAGGAATACACTAAGGGAGTTGCTCAATTGTTTCGCAATACAATGCCAACAATGTTCGCTGAAGCATCAAAGGCAGCCTGAACTGGAAAGTCCAAATGGGAGCAACATGAAAGAAACAGAGATAAGCAAACTGGAATGAGCCAAGACATGTAGTATTCATGCAATAGTTAACTCCATAAGGAACTTGTTGGGATCGTGAGTAATGAATCGAATGATGAGAAAGTAGAGATGATTGAGAAGGATAGGTGACTGCCAAGGTTTCCTAATTGGAAATACATGATACTTTGCCTTCACGGACAAGAGCAACCGCAAGTGCTACGAAGGTGAAACCGGCAGTAACGCAGCAAGAGGATGCAAGAAATCAAGGACAAAAGCTGGAAAGACATGTAAGGAATGAGAGGAAAGTCCTCTAGAACGGAAAAGATAGAATAGTATTTATAAATGTCCAAATGAAGGTCAAGACATACCCGGAAAGGAAGTCGGTTAAGATAATTGGTTTTGATATTTAGGACAGCTTGGTATGCAGCAGCAAACAACAATGGATTCATAGGACAAGGTGAGACTTGATTAGTCAAGAAAAGGAAATGTATCAACATGGACTTCATGATAAAGCTACCTTAGACAGATATAACTCATGAACCGTACGTGTTGATGTAGAGATGAGAATGAAAGAGGGTTTAAGTGATTACTTAAGGAGTTCTTCGACAAGTTATGCAATGGATATGCTCAAGAATTGTAAGAAGTGTTCTCTCTCAAGGAATAGACAAAGGGATTTCAAGAAGTAATCATTAAGGAGAAACTGGAAAGGTTTCCTCTTTGGAATTAATATGTTCTAAACGTATTGCAAACCAGTATATTTGCTAAAGGTTGTAATTTGACAGAATGGTCATTCAGTGCTATGTGTAATGATAGAAAGTGCAATGTTTTTATTTAAAGTACAAGAAAGAAGAGCATGCTTGTGGAAGTGATATGCACTTACAAAGTCTGGATAAGGAAGCGTATCAACGAGGTTTTCATGAACAAGCTACCTAAGAAAGCTAAAACTAATTGACATCACTCGTTGATTGTAAGTTAAAGGATAAACTGGTAAGTCAGGATGCTAAAGAAAGAATGTGAATACATGAAGTATTCCTTTTACAATGACTAAGCAGGTTTCGAGGACGAAACCTCTAACAAGGTAGCCTTATAACATCCCGAAATTTCTAAGAATAATATTTAATATATTATATAATTATGGTGGAAAAGTTTACTTGAGTTAGTAGATAAATAATAAATAATAAAGATGGAAGGATAAGTAGGCTAGTTAGATGTAATTAATTATGGATCAAAAAGGAAAGATGGGGCTAAGGTCCATGGGCTTAAGGGAGTATAAATACCCCTTAAAACCCTAATCTTTTCCATTTTCATACATCTCTACACCATAGCCTACACCATCAAAAACACACACTTCTCTAATTCTTGTTTTTGAGAAAATAACCCACAAAGACACAAAGATTCTCGGAGATCTAACCGTCGGATCGGTAACATATTTTAACTGAGTGTTCATGGTGAAGATTTCCACCTATTAGATCTTCGATCAGAGGTTGGGAAGTCCGGTTTTTATCAAAAAAACCATAGCAGCTCAAAAGTGAAGATTCTGGCGACTGTTCAACTGTTCCGGCGACTGTAGCGGCGGTTTCAGGAAAAGGCGAGCTGATGGGTTTGTAGATCGGGACAAGACGGTTCCGTGGACGCTTGAATCACTCAAATCGGAGTTCGTTTGATATGGTTTTGGGCCTCTCGAGTGATTTCAGACAAAAACATCAAATGTACGTTTTTGTTAAAAAGGCTTACTTTTTATGAACGAATTTACATGAAAGTTGGTATGATGATATATTGGGTCATGATTATTGATAAAGTATGAACTTGATAGTAAACGGGTATTTGGTTCGTTTTGGGTAAAACGAGTAGCGTTCGGTTTGAGAAAAGAACGGGTAAACGAAGTCGGTTTTTGCATGAAACTTATTAGGATAGTAAATCGGACTTTATTATGTAATAAATTTGCAAACTTGATGTTTAAAATGGACTTAACGAATTTATAGTTATAAACGGTTCATAAAAGAAACCCTCGATCTAGCCTTGAATGTTTTTAGCCATAAAGGTCCAAGCTTTATGGTTACCCGGGTTAAGTCTTGGCCGAAAACGGTTAAGGAAACATTTATGGGTCAATACCGAGCCATAATAAGGTGTTATGGTTAAAACGAGTAAAGATAATGATGATAAAGGACCAAAACGTGACCAATAATTTGAATAAGCTTCAACTCGTTCGAATACACATGTTAAACTCGATTACATTATACCAGTCGATTACAACATGCATATTCGAATGCTATACAAGTGATCGAATACAATGTAGAGACCCGAATACATGAACCTAGTTGATTACAATCGGGTCACTCGAATACATCATATATATATATACTCGCATACAAAGTGATACTCGATTACATTGAGAACCCAATTACATATGGGTCGATTACATAATGGTCGATTACATTATGGTAGATTACATTATGATCGATTACATTATGGATCGATTTCAATAAGGAGACTCGAATAGAATGAACAAGATCGCATACATTGATACGTTCGATTACATGCATATACTCGGTTACTCGTTTATACTCGTTTACAAAGAGCAGTCGGTTACATTAAAGCATTCGATTACAATGGAGCATTCGATCACAATACTTAAACTCGAATACATATATATAATGTGCATCCATGTAAGACTCGATTACTACATGGGTCGACTAAATGTAAGTATTCGATTATAAAGCATATGGTCGATCACAATGAGACTCGATTACAATATGTTCGATTACATGCAAGAACCCAATACAATGACCCACTTAATTGTATACAAGGTTGTATTCTAATCAAACATAAAGAAGGAAATATTAACTTAGGACTTAGTAAATGAATACAAAAGAGAAGAATACTAAAGAAAGAAAGAAAAGAATACGGTACAATACAAAGTAATTGAACACATGAATGTTTACGTGTAAACTATCCTATTAAAATGTATTCTAAAACGAGACCATTAGAATAGACCAGACTTAGCAGTTTGGCTGAAATAATGAATAATATGATAGCACAAGTATTGATACATGTAATTCATATACAATTAGTAGAGCTCAATTAAAGAAAGGGATAACGATTAACGGAGAGTGAAACATGATCCAGGTGAGTTTCTAGCCCCATTCTTTGTTATGTTTTCAGGGCTGTGTGCATACTCGATGTGATTAGTTAATAAACTTACCTTAAGTGGTAAGTGTATGCTATATGTGATAGATATGAATGATTGTGTGAAGGTACGTGAACGATCTTTGAATATTGCGCGTACCGTCAGGTTATAAATAAAGATATGAATGTTATATGTAATGTATGGATGATGTATGAACGCTTTGAATGAATGCTTGTCGGGGCGTGAACGATCTTCGGATATTGCACGTATCGACAAGGAGTATGATTTTTAAACGAATGATGTGAAGAACGCCTAGAGTGTTCTTATGCAACGATGTAATTATTGTATATGCAAAGTAAGTGTATGTAGGTACAATAATGGTATATGAGTTCTACGTCTGACTTAGTAAGCTAGGATGGAAAATCCCTCTAACTTCCGTTGGACATAAACTTGGCATGTGATGGCGTAGTTAAGGACTGCTGGCTTTATACGAGTTATAGACGATATATGAGAACGTAGTTAAGGACTGTAGGACTTATACTTACTTCAGATAGGACCCATCATAGGAAAGGACTACGGACCTTATACGTGCTGTAATAGTATTGTGGTAGCATAGGGGAGGACGGCGGAACTCGTACGTGCTATGAAATAGGTTGCAACATAGGGAAGGACTGTGGACCTTGTACGTTTTGTTAATATAGGATGGTACAGGGAAGGACTGCGGACCTTGTATGTTCCATGAAAGGGTGAACATAGGTAAGGACTGCGGACATTTTTCGTGTTCACGACCTTGAGTATAGGTGTAGACGGCGGACTATGAACATACTCTCGGTGGACTGAGGTAAGTATTAGTATGTATGTATGTATGACAGAAAGGTAAATGGTTATGTATGGATATGTATCTTCGGATATGTAGTATGTATGATATGTGTATGTATTGTATGTCGCCTGATTAACTAGAACTCACTCAGCGTAGCTGACTTTTAGTATGCACGCATGTGAGTAGAATGAGGCAGCTGGCTTGAGCGGACACATGGTGGGCGAATAAGAGACCGGCATCCGAAGACTCAAGATGTTTTAATGTTATTAACGTTTATTTTGAAAGATAAGAACGTTGTTAAGACATGTTCATGAAGTAATATGTAATATTTAATGAAAGGTTTATATTCTGCAAAAGTTTTAATTAACTCGGATATTTAGAACTGTGTTTATTAGTAAATCCAACGCCCAAAGTGAGGCACCGGTAACGGGGCCTTACACGGCCATTTATTGGTTTTGTTTGCTATATGAATAGGCATTCCATATTTGTAAAAAGGTGATTACGTATTAGATTTTTCTTCATTCCATATTAGGTAAAAACCAAATTCTAATATAATAATACTAATAATAATAATATAAAAAACTTATTGCAAGGTAAATGCTAATGGAAGTTGTACTTGTATCATCACCTGCATTGATCTCGTTGTTGCTTGAAACAAAATTATGAGTACATCATAAGCAAACTATATGAACCTTAGAAACTTAGCTAAAATCTGGACGAGAACGCACCTTAGAAACTTAGCTAAAATCTGGAAGTAGCTTACATTACGATATAACTACAAAAAGAGGGCCAATAAACAATTAAGAAACACAATTTATGCCTTCTTTTAAAGAATCGTTCGTTCTCAATTTATGAATAAAAAACAACCCACATCTTTCAAGATAACTTATGTGATGGCTAATCATACAGCAACAGTATTAGTATTGGATACGGGTCAGAGTTGTGATGTTCGGGTCTAATTTTAATAGGTTGTGGTTAGTTCGGGTTAGTGTAATCGAGTATTCGTTAGCTTCATGACGGATAAATGAAAGAAGCTAAGCGAATGTTTACGAATAAATGAGACATGTTTTCACTTCGGGTTGGATGTTTAACTTATAAAATATATTTTCATGACTTCTTTTGTTATTATGTTCGGGTTTAATTTTAATCGGTTGTGGTTAGTTTGGTTAGTGTAATCGAGTATTCGTTAGCTTCATGACGGATTGGTAATCAGGTTCGATTCAAAACAACATACCTAGTCACTTTTAATAACATTTTTTTCAATCTTTGTATAACTTTTACATGGTATCAAGAAATCTCATATGATCAAACAAATTGTAGTAAAAATATATTCTTTGTTATAACTATTTTGACATCTGAGTATCTAGCTACAACCATAGAATTCCTTTAATCATTGAGAGAATTATACTAAAGAACCATTGTTTTTAATAATTAACAATGTCACTATACTTTTCGTGTTTTCATTTATGGCAGCAAGACTATATTAGCTATATGGGAGTTAAAGGGGCCGTGTTCGTGTGTTGGCGCGTTAATCCAACACCCAAAAAGTTTATATGAACGCAAACCCAACCTGAACATGAAAATCGTGTTAAATATGTGAACCGAACATGAAAAACATTTACGGGTTGACCCGAACACGATTCGTTTGACACACAAGTTTATTATTTTATTATTTTAGTATAGCAAAAACTAATTATAAAGAGAGAATGTTTTGAAACATAAAACAAGTTCATCACGGTAACAATTTGAAACATAAAACAAGTTCATAACAGTAACAATTTTTAAGTTCCAAAAGGTCCCAATGAATTCTAAAGTTGTAAAACTACCATAGGTAGATCCACGTCTCATCAATCAGATAAACATGATTTGCACCAACCAGCAATATATAGATGTTCTGGTCTGGGTTTACCAAATAACTAAATTTCAACCTTTTCATCTCATTACATGACATTAAGTAGGGAAAAACTACCATTAAACAACGCATAAAAGCTATAATGATAACTTTATTTAACCTTATAAGACACCACATGTAACATGTCATATGGCATCATTATGCATGAGTAAATTATAAAATAGTAAACATAGTTGGAACAATTGTGGTTGTCTTAAGGGGCAAGTGAAAGCAAGAATAAGTTGGATTAGCTTCTTCTCAACCATCTTAAAAGCAAGAGCGGTAATTCTTGACACGATCTAAAACACAATATAAAAAGGAAAAAAATTTTGGCTGCTAACTTAAGACGTACAAAAACCGGCCGTGTTCAAGTTGACCTGTTTTATTTGGGCTGACCCATATAAAAATAAGTTGATCATTAACCCATATAAAAACGGGATGACCATTTAACCCATTTTAAATTTCAAATTTAAAATTATGTTTAAGATATTTAATTTTGTTTTTTTCAATTTCATTTATTAGCTCAGATGATAGATTCGAGTTAAGAAGATCTACACCACGTAACTTGCAACACAAAATTGGTTCAGAATGTAAAGAATCTAAAGTTAAATTTGACAAGTCAAATGAAATTTTATAGACTGTTAATTAACGATTAATATCAGTTTGAGCAAATGGATGTAAAATTGAGAGATACCTAAAGGTCATTGTTGAGGTTAGTAATACGATCATTATATCAACATAAGGATCTATAAAGCAAGATAACAAACTCAAAATAAATAATCATATTTCCTTCAAGTACATTGGAATATACAGACAAATGGTAAATTTATATTTCCTTCTAAGAGTATCCACAACAACAAACTCATACAAACCGCCACATAATCGTCACATCATATTTCAAACTTTTCTCAAAACCTTCATTTTCTTCCACAACAACAAACCTCTACAAACTAACACATCATCAACTAATATTTCATATTTAATCAATTTATAAAATACATTTACAACATATTAATTTATATAATTAATCAGTTAATATTAATCCTAATATTTCATATTTAATCCATTTATAAAATACTTTCACAACATATTAATTTTTATAATTAATCAATTAATATTAAGCATACCCAAAAACAAAAGTACGTGCACCTCTTCTGTTTAATTTACTATATATATATTTTAGATCTGAACCACCGCTCCTATTTAAACACACTATTTCACTTCTTGCCGGAGATTTAAACCGATGGATGCAAACAGTCGCCGGCGATTATAAATTGATCTCCTCATAAATCGAATCGTAGTGGAGACGGTGCAGTTACCGCAACCAATCGAAGATGAACGCCCTGAAACTTCATATCGATTAGATCTGAAACCGTGGCGGTTGAAATAGATTTTGGTGAGGTTTCCGTCGATCAATCGTAAGAAATTAAGAATGTTTTTTATTTAGTAGATCTAAGGGGCCCACATCTACTCGTTTGTCTCACGTTTGCAGAACCAAACTTTTTCACCGACGTCCGACTGATCTTCGTCCGCCAGCTGCCACTTGTATTCGGACCTCGGGAAGCTATCCCAGTTGTGGATGCTCTAAGATATTGTAACTATGGACTTTATAGTAAGCATAAAACATTATATGTATTTAAATTGAAAAAAAATCAATTTAAATCATTAAAATTTAAAAATATACTATAGTGACCAGCTTTCCTTGCTGCTAGCCACTATTTGTCAATTGAAGAAACATGTCAAGCTGTTCAGTCTTGTCACACACTCACATACAGCCACCACCATACCCGCCAGCAGTATTCAGCCTGTAATTGTAGGTGTAAATAGGTTGTGATTGTGGTTCTAGCACCGGTGGTACTGACGTAGAGAGGTTGTAAGTTGAATAGTAACACGAATACAACATAACTAGTTTAGAGTTTGTTAAATTACTTGGTGGAAACGAGATTGACTCTGAATGATGGCAAGCAAAATGAATCCATTATATAGAACCCGAGGTGATTGTGGTGACTGTGAAAAGGCGCGAACAGTGAATCCCAGTGGATGTAACCGATGTGTGTGTTAATTATTCGGCTGGGAGTGTGA
The DNA here is from genome assembly GCF_021521415.1 of Bidens hawaiensis. NCBI lineage: Eukaryota > Viridiplantae > Streptophyta > Magnoliopsida > Asterales > Asteraceae > Bidens > Bidens hawaiensis. The sequence continues at coordinate 32,728 of NW_027496373.1, read as the reverse complement.
ATGTACTTCCACTGTAGGTTATAATATTGTAACTACATTCAATGTGGGCCAATTGAGAAGCCATCAAGGAAGCTAGCAAAGTTTCAAAACCCTTTAATGCCAATGAAACTATTTATTTTATGACAATGCCATCGGACTACCATTCGATTCAATTTAGTGGCCATCAACAACCCGTGACACTTCAAACTTTTTGAATTGATGGCGTTATAAACTCTAAAGGATAAAAAAGTAGTTACACCAAAAGTGAGGCTTCATATACTTATACGATGCTCTTAAAGAATGAAATGATGTAATGAAAAATTACTTTTCCTATCAAACTATTAATTGTTATTTTTGTTCCTATCATGTAATTGTGAGATTACCATGTTGTTCTTCACTCCTTCTTAGTAATATATATATATATATATATATATATATATATATATATATATATATATATATATATAGGGGTATGGATCACAAATTTAATTAAATGAGTATGAAATATGTAGCTTAGAATAAATCTGATTAAAAATTTAATCAGAAGAGAAAATAAATATTTTTTATGATTACACAAGTTTAAATATTAGTTACACATGTAATAAGTCGATTAAGTGTGTAAAAAAATACTATAATTTTTTTTACGTTACTTACACTTACGTATTACATATGTGTAAAAACAAATTAAAAAAAATTGTTACATTGAGTTCTTTCGAGTTCTTAAAACTTAAAGTGGTTATCAAAAGAAATCAAATCAAATATATATATATATATATAGGGTAAGGATCCTAAGAGAACTATTTAAAAATTGAGAACTTTAACAACCATTTTGGACCACTAAAAATACCTCTAAAAATATTAAAAAAATTATAAAACAAAATTTTTAAAAAGTAAAAAAGAACAAAATTCTTATATTTCATTTCGGGTTCACAAAAAAAATCCCTATCATGTGTTTGGTTGGTTAATATGTTATTGGAATTGGAATCTTCTCTATTCTATGCATCTCACTTCAATCTACTAACATATAAAAAACAAAATAACAACAAAAAATTTATAAAAAATCTAAAAATATAAATATCAGAAAATTAATTAAAAATCAAAAATTTATTTAAAAACAAATAAAAAAATTATAAAAAAACTAAAAAATCCCTATCATGTGTTTGGTTGGTTAATATGTTATTGGAATTGGAATCTTCTCTATTCTATTCATCTCACTTCAATCTACTAACATATAAAAAACAAAATAACAACAAAAAATTTATAAAGAATCTAAAAATATAAATATCAGAAAATTAATTAAAAAATAAAAAATTTATTTAAAAACAAATAAAAAATAATAAAAAAACTAAAAAATATAATAAATATATAAAAAAGTAAAAATAATTTAAAAAAGTGAAACTAATATAAAAATCTAAAACAATTTGAGAAAATAATAAAAAACAAATATATATATATATATATATATATATATATATGTGTGTGTGTGTGTGTGTGTGTGTGTTTTTATGTTTGTCACACAATAAACAAAAATTTGATACGGTTAAGTTCAAAAATTTGTTGAAAGTTAACGACACACAAGTTTGTAAACTAAGTCGAGCCATTTCCTATTTACATGTTACCAACACACAACGAGTTAAAATTTGTGCACAAATCTGGTTTAAGCATTTCATCAAGCTGTTGGTGTGCAATGGACATTTGCTAAAAGTAGTTTAAAATTTAAAAACTTTTGATAACCCTTTATAAAATATCCAAGATTAAACAAGAACTTAAACAAAAACAGAAATTAAAGTATAATAATATTAATAATAATAATAATATTAACAGCAATGGAACAACGTTACTGACGAACACATATAAGTAATAATAATAATACGTATTAATAATAAATAATACATAATAATAGTAATAACCTTTCGATAAGTAAAAGACACAGCAACAAGTAATAACTTTTTCAACAATTCTTTAGTGTAACTAAAACATGTACACAAAAGCCTAACCTGCAGTGGAGAAGAACGATGATGGAGAAGAACGATCGTGAAGGTAGATGAGCAAGATGGTGTTCACGGTGGTAGAGAACGGCTGTGTACTAAAATAAGAAGTTGAGTAGTTAAAAGTAAAATATTAATTATTTTGACAGGTTTTGTAATTAATTATTTTGTAAACTTAAAAAGTAAAATATTATTGTGAATTTAAGGATACTAAAGTCTAAAACGTGGTTTTTAATGGAAATACCAATTTTATTTAAAGGAAGTATCAAATTTATAGGTGCATTATGTGTAGAGACTCAAATCAACATCTTTAATTTAGCCTTCAAATAGGGTGGAGAAATCATCTTTGGGGTTATGTTATTTTAGACAGTATTCACTCAATCCTCATTGTCCAAAATCCTTTTATCAAATTGGCGCGATTTCTTCCTCTTTTCAATTGATAAGAGATTTCACATCCTCCAAACAAGGAATTGATTGCAAGCACAACATGTTATATATTGCCCCTTCTCAATGATTTCCCCCTTCTTGAACAGCTTCAACGGCAGAAGCTTAGCACCATAAACCCTAATTTTCTATCATTCATTGGCTTAGTTCAATCCACATATTAGTACTTTCTATATGCATCATCAAATTCGATTTTTTTTGTGAACTTTAATCTTGTTACATCTGTTTTGGATTTACATAAATCCTGATTTATAAAAAAAAATCATTATTTGATTTCTTGGTTTTCTTTGATAATAATTTTGACACTCAAATGGAATTAGTGTATTACATATACAGTTCATGAAAGTTAGGGATTACATATACTTTTCTCTTAGAGTTAAGTGCCATTTTAGTATCTTTGGTTTAGCCAACTACGCAACTTTAGTACCTAAACTTTATTTTGTGCAACTGGCTACCTCAGTTTCAAAAAACTTGCCATTTTAGTATTTTTGGCTAACCCCGTCAATTTTTTCTCGGTAAGTCAAGGGTAAGCTTGTAATTTCAGTTATTTTATTAATTCATTAAAGAGTTAATTGTCATTTTAGTACATGTGGTTTGGCCAACTACGCAACTTTAGTACCTAAACTACGCAACTTTAGTACCTAAACTTTAGGTACTAAAGTTGTGTAGTTGGCCAAACCACGTGTACTCAAATGACACTTAACTCTTCATTTAATCAAATTCCCCCTTTTGTAAATGTTTTGTTTAGTTTTTAAACATTTGAAAACCCTAGGGACCGATGGTGTCAAATCTTAAACTAAACAACCCCCATCCCCTTTCTCTTTGGTTTTCCGGCTTCTGTCCGGATCTCAATACCGGCGGAATTCCGGCCATCTCAGCTCTGGACAACTGGTTAATTTTCATTTTGAATTCCAACCCAAAATCCGCTATACAGTATGTGCAGTGCATTGACCTAATTAAGCAGGGATTAACAGCTCTGATTGACGAAATCAGAGGGCGGAATTGGGTCCAATTGTGTTGGTGTAACTAGTTGCATGATCTGTTATGACCAATTTTGACATTTCTATGGTTTATGAGGATTTGGGGGTCTTTCAAACTTGACTATAAAAGTATTCAGAACCAGCTTATGAACAAGTCAGTCACTTGTCCTACTGGCTAGTGCATCCCTCGTTAAAACTTTGTAAAAACCATAGGCGCGAGTTCGAGTCCCTGTCACCACATATTTTTTTGAGTTTATGATAAAATAATTGAAATTACAAGTTTACCACTGACTTAACGAGAAAAAATTAACGGGGTTAGCAAAAAGTACTAAAATGGCAAGTTTTTTGAAGCTGGGGTAGCTAGTTGCACAAAATAAAGTTTAGGTACTAAAGTTGCGTAGTTGGCCAAACCACAGGTACTAAAGTGGCACTTAACTCTTTTGAGTTTATGATAAAATAATTGAAATTACAAGTTTACCCCTAACTTAACGAGAAAAAATTAACGGAGTTAGCAAAAAGTACTAAAATGGCAAGTTTTTTGAATCTGGGGTAGCTAGTTGCACAAAATAAAGTTTAGGTACTAAAGTTGCGTAGTTGGCCAAACCACAGGTACTAAAGTGGCACTTAACTCTTTCTCTTAAAGACACTTTTTGATATAGACGTGGAAATTCAAATGTTTGCAGAATAATCGATAGCTACTTGGCAAGGGCATGGAGAGGTTACCGAGCTAAGCTACATGATTACTTCAAAGAGATTAAAGGATCGGATAATCCAACAAAGGCAAAGATTACACCCCCTTTCTAATATTAGCAAAGAAAACTGGGAATATCTTTGTGACATGTGGTGTGAGTCAAAATACTTGGTAATGTGCGAAAATAATCTTACCTATTATTTTAATCATTAATGAATTATGCCTAATATTTTGTATTTTATTTGTTGTATATCCTTACACGAAACTGCAAAAAAGAAAGTTGTGGAACGTGGGAAACAGAAACTGGATACAAGAAATGGTTTAAAGAAAACAATACGCTATCACATCGAGTATGGATTGGATTTGGATTCTCCATCGGGTCAACTCGAGACTTGGCGGCTTATGCATTGGGATGCAGAAAAAGGTTGGATATCCATAGATGCAGCTGCAATCTACGTAAGTTTACTTGTTCATTTATACCGCTATGTATTCATTGTTTGGTAAATAGTTTATTTATTGTATTTTTTTCCTTTCAAAGGAAGATATGATGAACCTAAGAAACGAGCATTCTTTGGAATCAATGAGTGCCAAGTCAATTATCGAGAATGTACTTGAAAGAAGGTCCCTTCGTTTGCATGGGTGGGGGACGTGATCCAACTATTGGTAGTAACACCTTGGGTACTACTCAGAAGTCAAAGCGTCTTACTTATGAAGAATTAGTGGATGCACTTGAAACAATTAAAGATAAATGTTCAACTATGGAACAAACATTGATTGAGCATAATATCATGCCTACTCCATCAAACACATCAGGAACATCTCACAATCATACATTAGAGCATGGTGAAATATCGATGGATGAAGAACTTTTAAGTATTTTCCGTAAACGTGAAAAGACTTATGAATATTTATTGTTTTCTAGTTTAAGTACTTTAATTTATGTAACTCTCATGGTTTGAATTATGATGTTTTAGATTTTTTAATTAAGAATGGTAATTTTCATCACATATGTTTCTTTTTGCATCAACATATTTTGTATTAATTTGTATATGATTACTTACACATATCAAGATTAATAATAACATATAAACACGTTTTTACCAACACGTTTATGTTACTTTTCTATATATTTTGAAATCAATACTTACACATCGATAACCTTTACGCACACATAATGTTACTTTTACGTACACATATATTTATGAAACGTGGCAACAACACGTTATATAAAATTCCATGTAAGCAGCCATGCCATCGACCACGTCAGCATCCACATCATCGGCCACGTCAGCTGCCACGACAGCGGCCACGTCAGCTGCAACCAAGCAAAATGTTATACTTTTAATAAATTCAAAAAGGTAGTTTCGGAAGTTGAGGTGCCTAAACAACCAATGACAACACAATAATCACAAATTGAAAAAAAAAATGTTGTCAATCCTCACAACAACTCTCACCTCCACCCGAACAAATTCCTCAGTTTTTCTCACAAAAGAAAACTGTTGTAAGCACTAGGGATCCACTTTAAAGAGTTAAAGGTCTAATTATCACTCCATTTTCTAGCCCATCTCCCAATGCTACTTCTCTTTCTCCACCACCAGAACACCATATCATCACCACATACGAAATTAATCAAGTGGTTACATGACAGCTCAACATCACTAAAAGCGGTCATTTTTACCACATCAAGTGAAATGAAAACTCTAGATCAAAGTGCTGATGTTTCTGCTGGTACTACTATCCCAAAGCTAGAAGAGATTAATGTTCGTATCACTGTAGGTGATTTGGATACTGTATTTGGAGTACAAACTATAGTTGTTAATGTATAAAAATTTATACATCTTCATTTATCAGCAATAGTATAAGAATAAATAACCACAAATGTTTATAATTTCGATTTCTAGGTAAACATATCCTTAAAGAATAAAATGAGCTGATATGAGGAGAAAAACGGAGAAAACTGTAAAAACAGACTTAGCACGCCCCGTGTTCAAGAAAGGCAAGGCCATGTTACAAGCATACGGAGAAAATATAAAATTCGGAAGTCACAACATGGACCATGTTGACACCAACACACGCCATGGTGAAAGTACAAGAGGAAAAGACAAATGCTCATGAAAACATGGGCCATGTTGACATTAATATATCCCTTGATGATAATCCAAGAGAAAAGACAATATAGAAGCTTCCTGGCTCAACACGAGCCATGTCTAGAGTAAATACGGGCCGTGTTCTCTCTCCTGCTGTGTAGGAACTTGTGATGAAGTGTAGGATTGATGTATTACAATATAAAACACTATCTATTCTTCAATAAGTGTGCGGAATCCATTGGAAGGTAAATGACACAAGTATTCTCTTTTAAATCTTCTTATATTACCAAAACAGTCAAAATACAATGTGATTTTGACACTACTACAAATCAAGTACTCTAGGAATGACTACTACAGTACGCATAAGTTCTAGTCCTATTTATAGATATGGAAAACACACGTTTATGCCAGATAAGTATATACGGCGCATAACTTATGCGCCGTACATGACTTATACACCGTATACCTATACATACATAAACATATGCAAAACACATTCTCACTGTTTTTAATAAAATCAAGACCTAAGATATAGACATTAAGCACTAACAAACTCCCCCTTGGATATTGCTTGGTCTTGATCTTGATACTTCATTATTTAGCTCCAAAATTTGCATGTTGTCTCTTTTTAGAATAAAATTTGATCAAAACTTAAGACACACTAATGCCAATACATATTAAAATGCGCCTTTATTAATCGAGTATTTATCTGGATGGTAATTGAAGATATTATCAAGAATATAAGTTTGGTCATTAGCAGACCAAGGATAACCATCATTGTACCAACTGAATTCATGTTTCTCTTGACAGATTGCATTACATGTTAAACCACATTGAAATGCATGTCAGGAGATATTAATAAATTAAGACATTGTCTTGATTGAAAACTTTTCTTCATTTCCTTGTAAATTGAATTGACATCTTTTTGAATAAATCCTTGTCATCTTCTGAATCATCCTCTCAAGATCACTACCCATCAACATCTACAAATACACAACTAAAGGCAATAAGTACATGGACATGACAATATATCCCCCGTAAAAGTTGTTTTAAACCATATAGCGTATAAGTGTTATACGTTTAAAATCATTCTTGTTCAAATCAAACTAATTACAATCACATGTATTTATATGAAAAATTCACTACTTGTTTTGATGAGAAAAGACTGAAGGAAGATTGGAATCTTCTCAACCTCCCTGAAAATATCTAAGTATGAAAACCGAGCATACTTAGACCTCCCAACAAGTTTATACCAAGTCTAGCAAGATATTTTGCTTTCCCAACAAGGTTATCTTCTAGAATTTCTATTAAGTTATAAACCGAGCAAGGTTCACTTTGTCTAGCAAGGTTGTTCTTCAAAGTCAAGCAAGGTTTTTTCATAGCTAATTCTTGACTAAGCCAAGTTAAAACCAAGTCTTTTGGTAAATCTACAAAAAGGGAATGTCATGTGTGAGGGAAAGCCTATAAAATGAATATTTTAGGGCACACCTATGACACAGGATACACAAAAAACAACGGACTAGAGCGAATATTATGACTTGATGGCTAACTCCCTCCTGTACGAAAAGTTGCCATAAATCCTGACATTCCACCTTTAAACCCTAATTGATTTTCATTGTATCCTTCATAATATAAGGAAATCTTTTGAGTTATTGTATGTGTTTGTTACATTTATATCCGTTGTGCAACATCTAGAATTATTGATTCTGCCTTTAATATTCTACTGTTAATTCACAAAAATAGTAAGTCATAACCTTGTTGTCGACACTTAAGTGTGGGTTACGACATTGAGTGAGTGATCTATTGAGTGAGCTATATAGGGGACCGACAAGTGGTATCAGAGCTTGTTGTTACTGTTTTTGTGAAGAACTGTTGCTGATTATTGCTGATTTTGAAGATGAAGAATGACGTCAGCTGACAATTATTACATTGGTTGGTGACCTCAGTTGCCCTGTTTTTCATTTTTCACAGATCTACAATATTGTTGAGGTTTAAAAGTGTTTTCTTACTCAGATCTATATTAAAGTTCTTTTCTTTGTTATTGATCTTGCACAAATCCGTCCAGATATATATCAGATGTGAGGATTTTATCCACAGATTTGATTATTTTTTCAAAGAGTGCTTAAGTTTTTGTTTAAGTTTGTTATGTTTTATTTTTTTTTTCAAAATATTTTAAAATACCAAAAATATGTATGGATCATTGGATGAGCAAGAGGTTTCTACTAACAAGATTCCTAGGCTATATGGACAGGAAAATTACATCAAATGGAAAGTGTTGTTTGATGCTGCAGTTTGCTACAACGATGTAGAGATGTGGAAATCTATTTAGAATGGGCCTTATGTTCTCGATGGCACTGCAAACAATCAAACTACTAAAAGAACCATGAAAAAGAAAGATGACAGAGCCTTAGCTATGCTAATGCTGGGTTTATCATGGGAAATTCTAACAAAAGTGGCTCATCATACCATAACAAAAGCAATGTATGATGCTCTGGTAAAAATGTTTGACGGGAATACTGAACTGAAGGATATAAAGAGAGACAGGCTGAAGCAATAACTTGACCATTTCAAGTTTAGATAGGGTGAAATATTGAAGGAAATGTTGGAAAGGTTCTTGACTATTGTTAATGAGATCAGGGCAACTGATCTTGCCATCACAAACTTTGATTTGAACTAGAAATTTTTGTCATCCTTATCAGGAGAGAGGTACACTGCCAGCAAGTTTATTAAGCAAAAACCAAACTTTTCAGCTCTTAAGCTTGATGATATGATATGCTTCTTGCAAGCAACAAAGCATGAGATGATTGAAAACAACATGATCAAAGAAGACAGGCCAAGTTCTCAAGTGGCTAATGCACTAATTGCACCCATAGGGAATTTGTCCACACAGAATCAACAACAAATTCCCATCATACAAGAGCCAAGTGAATATGGTGATGATACACCAAGGAGTTTTGTTGCTGGTAGTTCAAACAATTAGGGTGGGAAATCAAGATTTAATGTCCAACTGATTGATGAAAATGGCACATCCTCTATGGCTAGTGGGCATGCTCCTTATGGTAGTGGCAATGTTAATCAAGGAAATGAGTATCAAGCTTTATTCTCAATGTTTACTGAGTCATACAATGCCTTTGTGGCTAAGAGTTTGATCCACACCAGTGTTGTTCAAGAAGACCTTGAGAAGATAGATGCAGATGACTTAGAAGACATTGATTCGAAATGGCAAGCTGCTATGTTGGTTGTGAGAAGCAAGAGACTCTTTAACAGAATAGGAAGATCTCTGGTTTTGATACGAAATGATAGAATTGGATTTGACAAATCCAAGGCTATATGTTACGATTGTCAGTTACCTGGCCAATTTGCAAGGGATTGCAACCAACCTAGACAGTTTCAAAACAACCAGCCAAGAAATCAGTTTTAACATCAGAATCAAAATCATGGTCATCAATGAAATTTCAACAACTTTCATTGAACCATCAGCAAGTCATTCCACAACAACAACCCTTTCAAAAAAATCAACAGAACCCTCCACAAGCTCCTGCAAATCAAAACAGAAAAAAATCCTAACCAACCAAGAAACCAAGGAAATGTTGCCTTAGCTCAAGAACCATAACATGAAGGTGAGTTTGACTGGAGTAATCATGCCGATGACATTGAGAAGGAAAATGTGGCTTTCATGGCTAAGATTGAAGGAGAAGCTGAATCCACTTTATCTCAGGTATATTCAAATCTCTCAAAACTTGAATTACTTGAAATGAATAAATCATTGTGAATGATAGCTGGAAAGCTACATAGTGAATGTTGTAAGAAACAGAGTATGATCAATGTTTATGAGATAAGTTATTTGACTTATGAGGAAAGTATTAAGAGTTTGGAGCATGATTGTATGGATAGTTACGTGATTCAATCTAGATATGTCAATGAAATAGAAGAATTGAAGAATATGTATTTGGATGAGAAGTTCAAGAATACAGAACTTCAAGTTGAAAATGATTTTCTGAATAATCTAGTTTCAACTGGGAATATTTGTCGAAATTTGAACAAGATTAAAGAGGAAGATAAATACAAGGTTGTTCCTCCACCTTTCAATAATAATTATTCATTGAAGGTTGACAAGGAAAAGAGGAAAGCATACCTTGATCAGTTTAGAGAAGTGTTTAAGGAAAAGGAGGATTTCATTAAAATTATAAGTCAGTGGAAGTTGATGAAAAGGGAGAGTTTGTGATGAAAGAAGAAGTGAAAGATTAGAAATGTGCTGAAATTTCTGTTGGTGTGCAAGTTTCTGAAGATGACTTTGATGAAGACTACTTGAATAGACATGACTAGAGTGACTCAAGTGATGAAAGCTCAAGTAATGAAAGCTTAAAGAAAGAGAAAAATGGCAGAAAGGAGTAAAAGAACAAGATTCTTTTGTTACCAAAGATAAATCCCGAGATGAGTAGGCATCAAGAGCAGATGAGAAGGGAACACCAATCATTTGATATTTATGGGGGCTTAAAATCAAAGAAATACAATGAAAGAACATCTTACAAAGTCCCCTAAAGAAGAGAAAGTGTCAAAGAAAGCAGGAAGACAGACGAAACCAAGAAAAATTATGATCATTTCATTCCTATTTACCCTGTTTTCTCAAATCAGAACTATTGATATTGGGGAAGTGGAAATTATGGAAGATTATCTCAGAAGACAGTCAAGATACAAAGATGAGAAACATGACACTCCTATCAGATTGGAGGAAATCAAGTTTGTGAAAAGTTCCGTGTCAAGAGAAAAGATCAAAATTGAATAATTTGTGCCCTTCAACATAAACTTCATTGGTTTGATTGCTAATCAGATAACCATTGGAGTTGATCCACACAGACCAAGTGAAAGATACAAGATGGCAAATTCAAGTGAAAAATTCAAAGGTCAAGTGTGGTGTACAATATGTGAGGTCTATGGCATCACACTGATTCCTGCCAAAAGAAGTTCATTCTTGAACCTTTTCATGTTCCTAGCACAATTAGGTATGGATAAGATTTAGTTTTTTATAAGAAAAGGTACAATGAACATCTGAACAAGGGTACAAGAATGGTTGATGAACCAGAATGTGAAGAGAAGGTTAAAAGAGAGGTTTTCAAGAGAAAGAAATCAAGAGAATTGAATAGTGATGAGGAATTTTTGTTAAAACATGGGTTTTTGCCACAAGGATTTCTGTGGAAACCCAGAAGTGAAGCACTAGCAACAAAAGTGAAGAGAGATTTTGTCATTGAGGAATGCAAAAGCATAATTTCATATGTGAGAATGTCATTTGAAACTAGATATGACACAGATGATTATGATGTATCATGTGAAATGGTTTATGAGGACCACAAACCCAATGCAACATTTGTTCATGTCACTTATGATTTGCAAGCTAATCTAGCTTGTACTTCATCACTTAACTGATCATTTTTCTTTACAACACACCACACCAATCAATGATGTATGGTATATGGACACTGGATGTTCCAGGCACATGATATGTGACAAGAGATCACTAGTGAATTATGAAGAGAAGTTTGAAGGACCTGTTGCATTTGGCAGTAATGAGAATGGATGGAAAATTGAGGGTAAAGACATTCTAAACAATGGCAAAGTGTCATTTGATAATGTGTTTTATGTAGAAGGATTGCAATATAACCTTTTGAGAATCTAACAAATGTGTGAGAAAGGTTATAAGGTTGGTTTTGATGATTCTCATTGTTTCATCCTAAAACCTGAATTTCTAATCCCTCTTGATATGATTATGATGATGGCTCCTAGAAATAAAACATTGTATAAATTGAGAATGAAAGATGCTATCTCTAGGGGTGGAACTTGTTTTGTATCAAAGGCCATTGAAAATGAAACAAATTGTGGCACAGAAAGCTTTGTCATGTTAACTTAAAGAACATGAACAAACTTATTAAAGGTGAACATGTAATTGGTTTACCAATAAGGGAGTTCAAGCTAGATGACAAATGCATTTCATGTCCGAAAGGAAAGCAACACAAATCATCACACAAAGCATACCTTGTAAATTCAATTGAACAAGTACTGGAAATGCTTCACATGGATCTTTTTGGTCCTGTAAGTGATCCTATTATAGGAAAGAAAGGATATTTCTTAGTGATCATTGATGATTACTCAAGATATACTTTGGTTTATTTTCTGAATTCCAAGGATGAATCTGCTGAGTTGATTAAAGGGTGTGTTATAAGGATTGAGAACCAACTGGATGTAAGGGTGAAGGTCAAGAGAAGTGACAATGGTACTGAGTTCAAGAATGGTGTGATGACTGAATTCTGTCTAGCAAAAGGAATTCTTCAAAAATTTAGTGCACCTAGAACTCCTCAACAAAATGGGGTTGTAGAAAGAAGAAACAAAACACTTATTGAAGCTGCGAGAACCATGTTAGCAGATGCTTATCTGCCTGTCACCTTTTGGGCAGAAGCTATCAATACTGCTTGCTATGTTCAGAACATCGTACTTCTCAACAAAAGTCATAACAAAACTCCCTATGAGATTTTGTTTAACAGAAAACCCTATATCTAGTTTCTCAATCCCTTTGGATTCAAGTGTTAACTGTTGACTACCGAAGACTACTTGAACAAGTTTCAATCAAAATCTTTATATTGTTTAGAGAAGTGTTTCTTTGTTGGATACTCCACACACTCAAAAGCCTACAGAGTATATGTGAAAGATCATTTGAGTGTGATTGAATCTTCTGATATTATCTTCAGTGAAAACCAATTTAACATAGTAGATGGAGCATCCTGGTTGTTTGATCTTGAGAAGTTAATTAAGTCTTTCAAAATTTATCCTGAAGACTTTGTTGAAGCTTTGTATGGAACAAGTGTCCATGAAGAAATCTCAGAAAAGAAGTTTGATTTGGACAAATTGTGGTCCAAGATTGCTGAAAAAAATGCTGAATACTCTTTTGCTAAGAGTACTTCTGAAATTGAATCAGAAAATAAGCAAAATGACAATCTTGAGCAACCACCTACTCAAGAAAGTCCTATCGTAGATATTGTGCAAACTGATAATCTAAGTGCACAAGAGCAAGTTGTCAACAATGAAGAGCATATTGATGATCAAGATAATCAAGATCAAGATGAAAGACAACCAGATTTTGAATCTTCATTTCAAAGTTTGAATATTGGAAATGACATTGCTTCAACATCACAACAAAATGGAGATAAAGATGCACAAGTGAACAATGAAACATCTGATTTTGGTCATTGAGGAACCTGATATCAATGATATAAATCTTGATTCAAATATGTCTTTAGAACAAGTTGTGCAAACTTCATTTGTTGAGAGACATTGGAGATAGTCTTGAAAGAGTTACCAGAAGTGCATCTGAATATGCAAAAATTTGTTTGTACTCCTGCTTCCTATCCCAAATTGAACCCAAGAACATTGTTCAAGCACTAAAGGACAATAGTTGGGTGGAGGCAATGCAAGAGGAGTTGGCCTAATTCAGGAATCTACAAGTGTGGGAACTTGTAAGTATGCTATTGGTGCCAAGTGGATTTTCAGAAACAAAAGAGATGAGAGAGGGATTATAATGAACAATAAAGCAAGACCAGTTGCACTAGGATGCTTACAAGAAGAAGGTATTGACTTTGAGGAAGTGTTTGCACCAGTGGCAATGCTAGAAGAATTTAGAATCTTCTTAGTTTATGCTGCTTCAAAGAACATAAGAGTGTTTCAACTGGATGTTAAATATTCTTTTCTAAATGGAAAAATTGAAGAGGAGGTGTACGTTATTCAACCTCCAGTTTTTGAGGAACTTGAGTTTTCAAATAGAGTCTATATGTTGAACAAATCTCTATATGGACTACATCAAGCTCCAAGAGCTTGGTATGAAGAGTTATCAAATCACGTGATTGTTAATGGCTTTCAAAGGGGAGCAATTGACAAGACCCTCTTCTACAAGAAAAGAAGAGATATTTACTCATACTTCAAGTGTATGTTGATGATATCATCTTTGGGTCTACAAATAAACAAATGTGTTTGGAGTTTGAGGAAGTAATGAAGTCAAAATATTGCATGAGCTCTATGGGAGAAATGATTTTTTTTCTTGGATTGCAAGTTTAGCAAAAGAAAAAGAAGGATGGAATTGTCATTTGTGTAACACCCCGTAACCGCAGCGGAAACGTAAACGGGATGCAACAGACACCTCTGATATCAACCACATTGTTTATAAAGGAAACTGAATACATTAATATACTTCAAATTACATTATCTCATAATTCATTACCGTCTAGGTGATACACACATCATACAATACGATACATAATTCTATGTAATTTAATGTATCCTAACATCCCACACGCAAATCTTACACACATCAAGCACTTAGCACGTAAGCAATCACTTCATCTTAATTGTACCTGAAAAGCATGTGAGAAAACGGGTCAACTACGAATAGTTGGTGAGTTTCACAATTTGAGTAAACCTTGATAAATCAATATCATAATATAATATTATCTGGGGACACTGTTAACCCAGTACTGTACCCTTTCCGGGGGCAATGTTAACCCATAAACACCTCTTTGGACATCTGGGGACACTGTTAACCCAATACTGTACCCATTCCGGGGGCAATGTTAACCCAGAAACACTTCTAGAGACATCTGGGGACACTGTTAACCCAGTACTGTACCCATTCCCTGGGGCAATGTTAACCCAGAAACACTTCTAGAGACATCTGGGGACACTGTTAACCCTGTACTGTACCCATTCAGGGGGCAATGTTAACCCAGAAACACTTCTAGAGACATTTGGGGACACTGTTAACCCAGTACTGTACCCATTCCGTACGATCCCCGTACAATCAAATATTTATAAATACACGCAAATCCATGCGTTCAGTATGTACTTAAACATTTCGATAGTAACATGCTTCCGCCCCGGGAAAATATTTGAAAACAATTCAGAAAAAGGGGCTCGTGAAACTCACCTTAGCACAAGCAAGCAGGTAACAACAATCATTATCAGTTAACACGTCCAATCTGTAATATGATCCCTACGATCGTTACTATACACTCATTATTAATATAACTTTAACCGTGTTAACCGGTACATCTGGGGACACTGTTAACCCAGTACTGTAACCGTTCCGGGGGCAATGTTAACCCAGAAACACTTCTTCGGACTCAGATTGTGATATCGTTTAGAGTTCACTAGTCAAAATCACTTTTAGTCGTTTTTCCCGTTTTGCGTGCCTAGCACGGTTATCCGTTTTTACGTTTCAAAAATGAGTTTGGTCACACATGACCCAAAAATAGTTGTTGACTGATAATTTAATTAAAGTTGTGAATTTAGAGCTCGGTTTAGACGCTCCGATTGGCCGCGGGACCCGTTTCCGTCTTTAGTGTACCGGAAACTGTTAAATCGGCTAAAATTACTCAAATCATCCGAATTATTTTCGGATGATTCATTTTTACTTGTTTAACTCAATCATATGAAAATAGTTCATTTTTAGGGTTTTTATACACCAGTCAGCTCGCTTAGGCGAACTTTACCGGTTTTCGCGTTTTAAACTTTAAAAGTTTGTTTTTGCACAAATAATTATCCGTTTAATCTCGGATCTTGAAATTTTGCACAAATCACTTTTTGACAGTGGGGAATTTAATAAAAATATTTTTAGAATTAATTTTTATATATAAAATTTATTTATCTATTTTTAAACACCATTTAAACACCAAATATGTCGTAAATACCAAACGACCATAGAAAAATCCTAAATTTTTCCTGGATGACCCCTGCCATCCACATAGTCCCCTGTAATTTTCCAGAACCAAAATCCTTTTTACATGCCATTTTCACTAAAACCGAGCTAGAAAACCCTAGAACTCGTTTAAACCGAAAAGCCTACTTAGATTTCTCCAACTGACCTAAAATTTTGTGTGTGACTTTTACATGTTATAAAAAGCTTATCTGAAATTTACCAGAATTTTTCATGATATTTAACTATTTTTCACCATTTTTGGCCAAAACCGAACATTAAATTCACCAAATATTCATCCTTTATCCAAAAATTACCAAAAATTCACAGATCTCATATTTTCATGTGTAGATCATCCCTGTAAAATTTCATGACCTAACTCTAAACCTACCAAAATCTGTCCAAAAACACCAAAACCGAACATAAACCGAATATACCTTTCGTTTTCCGCCACTACAAGCTACAAACTCGTCTTTCCGCCTTATCTACCACTAAATACAGAACCTACAACCAACATACCACAATACCAAGCAAGTTACACTCACGATCAAGCCTCTTACACTATTGTTTCGGTTATTGTTTCAAAACTAAAGTTTAAACCGTAAAAATTCGTTCTTGGTTCGTTTAACTCCTTTCTTGGACCAAGATCCCTTGTATAACCCGTATACATCACTTGATCATGCAAGAATCGGTTTTCATCTTTGAAACCTCATTTTCTTGCAAATAAACTCAAGAAACGAAGATGGAAACGTGATTAACTCGATTCTTTACCTTGTTTTCTTGCTACGAAATCTCGGTTTTAGATCATCTTTTGGAGAGGAAGAAGATAGATGTTGAATTGTTGTGTAAAAAAAGAAATAAGGACTTGGGGATAACCCCTTAAGGTCCGATCGGTTTCAAGAGGGGGTGGGGTGGGACCCACCCTTTCATTCTTAGCCACAAACTTGGATATTGAGAATCCGGATAATGTTTTGGATAATCTGGTTCAGTTCGTTTTTCGGTTAAATGTTTAATTCGGCTTAAAACGAGGTTAAAACGGTCGTTTTCGGCCTAAAAAATGAAATTTATATTAAACCGATTTAAAAACTTTAAAAACTTAAACCATGACATTTATTAACTTAAAACATCATATTATTAATTATTGCGCATCTTTTTCGGCTTGATCGATCGTCTCTTGCTCGGTTTGGTATTAAAGGTTTCTTTTAACGTACCGACGTACATTAAATCGAAAATTCTTTTTCTGTGCTTTAATTCACTTATCCCGAAGCTTTAATACTTCGTAAACATCACTAAATATTATAGATATCGTCTATAATTGAACCCTCGATTCGTTCGGGTTTCAATAACTATCGATCGATTGATCGCATATTCAATACGATGAATTATATATTCACGTACAATCAATACAGTGAACCATGTATTCTCGTATAATTACTATGGTAACTCATTTACCCGACATTAAATATAACGTAACTATTGTCTACCGCTTAGGGTATACTTGGTTTCGTCGGAATCGTTACATTCTCCCCCCGTTAAGAAATTTCGTCCTCGAAATTTTACACCCCCACTATCCCCTTCCAGGAGAAAGGTGGGGGTTTTCCCTTCAGAATTCACCCTCACGATACCAGGTATAATCTGGTCCTCGCTGTGAATTCCACTTAATCTTAATCAATAAAGCTTGGTATGTCCAAACTGTTTAGTTTTCCCGTCTACTAACTCTACGGAATTATTTATGATATCAGGCATGACTTCTATGAGTACCTCCATTACTGGTACTTTCGTTGCCTCGTCGCTTAGGTACTTTTCAATCATTACATGGCAAAACATCATGTATAGTACTTAGCCCCTAGAGTACTTTAATCGACAAACTAAATGACCAATCCTGGCGATAGTCTCATGAGGTCCAATATATTAAGAAGCTATTTTCGGTTTTGTCAAACCTCATATCACCTCTCTAAGGTGATGCCTTAAAAATGCCTTTGATATATCTTGGGAATTTGCGTCCCGAAATCCATTGTAATCTATTCCCACTATCATTGGCGAATTTTCTGTCGTTGTGGCGTTCCCTAGGGTTTTCGGTGTGCAGCCTTATCTCTTGCATAACTTAAATATTCACCAACATACGTAACCATATCTTTCTCCAAACTCGGTCATTAATCAAATCCTTTCAGATATTCGTATCATCAATAGTCTAATCCGATCCCGGATGTATGGAATATTTCGATCTATGCGCTTCGTCCATGATTAATTCACGAAGGTCATGGAGGGTCGGGATCCAAACCCGATTTTTGAAATAGAGAATTTCGTCCACGCGCTGTTCGAAATTCTTCTCATTGCCGTAAAGTCCCTCCTTTTCCAATTGTTCCTCTTTCAACGCCTCACGTTGAGCGACTCGAATCAGGTCCGAAAGGTTCGACTGGACTATCATCCCCAGTGCTCGCACTCGCAATGGCTTAACCCGGTCTTTCCTACTCAAGGCATTGGCTACGACGTTAGCCTTGCCGGGGTGATAACGGATGTCACAGTCATAATCGCTTAACAACTCGACCCATCTTCGTTGCCTCATATTCAGTTCTTTCTGATCGAATATGTGCTGCAAACTTTTATGATCGGTGAAGATGGTGCACTTCGTACTGTAGAGATAATGTCTCCAGATTTTAAGTGCGAAGATAACCGCTCCCAGTTTTAAGTCGTGAGTAGTGTAATTTTTCTCGTGTACTTTTAACTGTCGGGAAGTGTAGGCTATAACCTTATTATACTGCGTCAACACGCATCCTAACCCTCTACGCGATGCGTCACAATACGCGACAAAACCATCGTCTCCATCGGGGAGACTTAAAATCGGCGCTTGGCACAATTTTAATGGTTTCTATCTTATTTGGGTCTATGTGAAATCCTTGTTGCTTTACAACATGACCAAGGGATTATGCCTTCTTTATTCAAAATCACATTTCGAAAACTTCACGTACAACTCCTCTTGCTTTAACACTTCCACAATTTTCCTTAACCGTCGTTCGTGCTCTTCTTTACGTTGCAATATATCAAAATATCATCAATGAATGTTATGACAAATTTGTCAAAATAAAGTTTACAGACTCGGTTCATGAGTTCCATGAATGCTGCCGGCGCATTTGTTAGCCCGAAAGGCATAACTAAGAATTCATAATGGCCGTAGCGAGTCCGAAACGCTATTGTTGCAACGTCCTCCTCTTGGATTTTTCATTTGGTGATAACTATATTTAAGACCAATTTTCTTAATATAAATCGCCCTTTGCAGTTGGTTAAACAGATCATTTACTTCGAAGAAGTGAATACCTATTCTTGATCGTCACTTTATTCAATTCTCCCTAATCAATACATATCCTAACACTTCCGTTCTTCATTTCCCAAATAACACTGGTGCACCCCATGGCGACCAACTAGGTCGTATGAATCCTTTATCCAACAATTCTTGTAACTGATTGGATAATTCTTGCATTTCAGTTGGTGCAAGTCGGTAAGGTGCTTTAGCAATAGGGCCAGCTTGAGGTATTAAATCGATTCTGAATTCGACCTGTCGGGTTGGCGGTAATCCCGGAAGTTCTTCTGGGAAAACTTCTGGATATTTACGTATCACCGAAACATCTTCTATATGTTTTCTTTTAAATACTTTTCTCTGTATCTAATCGCTTCATCGTCCGAAAGAGAGCTTCTAATCATCTTCTTTTCATATTTGATTTCAGCTTCATGTTGAGTTAGCCAATCCATGTTAACTATTACGTCAAAACTTCCTAACTTTACTGGTCGTAGGTCAATAAGGAAAGGTTAATCGTTCAGAATAATAGGACAATTCCGAACAATTTAGTTAACCATTAGGGATTTACCGTTAGCGATTCTACATTATAGGGTTCTATAGTTTCACTAATCGATATCTTTCCAAATGATAGGAGGTCAATAGGAACTAACTTCTATCGACGACCGTAAAAATATCACTGAAGCCTATTGATTTAAAACTACCACGTACTTAATACCTCCTTTGGATCATGACGTGCTTTATTCGAATTACTCACAAAAGCACAGCTCCTTGCTTGATCAGAGGTTGATGCTTGTCATGAGGTTCGTCTTCCAACGACACCTTGGTTCAACTTTGGGCAATTTCTCTTGAAACGTTCTGTACTGCCACACTCATAGCAAGTACAACTGTTTGGCATAATTTGATTTCTTTGGATGGATTGTTATTGAAGCTGTTGGGTTCGGAGTGGTTGTACACGAATGGGTTGGGGTTGCCGGTTCACATGGCTTCAATTGGTTCTACAATTGGGGCATTACGTCCATCTTTACCACACCTGTGGCCTACTATCACCCGATATTCTTCTTCCTGCCGATAACCATATTTTCCACATTTAGGGAAGGACCCTTCATGCGGTTCATGTTTTCACACCGGAACTAGTCTTAGTATAATTCTGGGTTGTAGGACATACCTACTTACTCAAAAGCCTATCTTGCACTATACCTTTATCATTTCTCTTCTTTAACACTCGACGTCTCATCTAACGTCCTTCCAGTCCACTTCCCATAGAGTCAAATATATCAATGCTGGCTTGTGACACAACCCTTCCAAAGGTTGTATATTTTACAGGATTGACTATACTCCTTATCGATGGAGTTAGTCCCCAATATAGCGCTCACTTCGCTTAGTTTCAGGAGTAATTAGCCATGTTACCAGGCATGACAATTCCTTCAAACGATTAGCGTGTTCTAAGTGATCAGCACACAACATTTCTATCCTCCATAGCTCAGTTCCCAATCTCTGAACTTAATTACTCGAATAAAAGTGCTCTAGCACAAGAATTTTAAATTCTAACCATATCGTCTGAGTAATAATTTTCTAACTATAATTTTGTACCATCGTGTTCCATCACGATACAACATAATCTACCAACATAACTGTAGCATATTTCACTACCCAATGTCCTAGACTCTTACCAATATCCTTAACCATTTCGATCTTTTCTATCCACTCGCTAATCTATTCCTCCCTTTACCATCAGCAAACTATTAATAATTTCCTTAACGCAACCAACAAACATATCCTTCATACCGGATCTAATTCATTACGACTACTATTCATGTTTAGTTTATAACTAATACTTGTAGTCATAATAGTATTCTGTGGGACATTATCACTCTTAGTAATACCACTAAGAATTGAAATATTTCTATTCATGTGATTGCTCGATCCATAATTCTGCGATCACATTTGCATCAACACTAGCAGTGATCTGTGATACGTCATTCGGTATTATCATCTGCTATCTTTGAGCAATCAACTGAATCATATCAATCTCCATCATTGGAGTTACTCTTTTTATGTCATTCTACCGTACCCATCCCGTACGCAGTAATCAATACTAATCTCACCGTGTAACTCGTTACCAGCTCAATCACAACAGCAGGTACACATACACACCAAATATTATCATACATATTACACATACCAGTATCTAGTATATATATCCCACAAATATAATAACATATGGACTTAACCTGACATCGGTTAACTTTTAAATATGTTTCATAACCCTTGTCACCAACTGACATATAGGTCTTTCTCAACAAAGATTAATGTTTAATATGCTTGATTTCAATATCCTTCTGCATGTCAGCATAGCCGGTACATGCTCACCGTGAGCACCAAACGATTACGTACCACGGAGTTATAATATCCGTGTCTATTTGTATATCCGGCATACACGGTATACCACCTACGAACGAACAACCAACTATGCTATTATGATTCCAACACCTCTTTGTGTATGGGTAATCATTCTATTCGAGTATACACGGGTATAGGCATCTAACGGATGTAAGGTTAACATAGGGAGTTGCAAGGTTCAAGGTAATCGTGCAACATGGGTTGCCTTCAAATATTATCAATTACTATTATGGGAAACTCTATCACTTGCTCAGTCAATGTCCTCAGGCGTTCTAGGTTCGCTAAAATCGGTAATTCTCGATCTGGAGGTGGTCTGTCTCATATGTTTGTGAGTGAGAAATCCACATATATATTTCTATATATTATTTTTATCTGCTCATTTATTATTATTATTATTATTATTATTATTATTATTTATTTTATTTTATTTTATTTTATTTATTTTCCTTAATGGAATAAGAATAGGTTCAGGTACAAGTCCATCCGTACGTGCGCGTCGGCGGTTCGGGTGAACATAGGGGGCTATTAGGATATACGGTACCGGTGTTGGTAGGGTAAGAGATTTATCAATTTTGGTTGGGAGTGACGGTTACTAGATATTTCTGGTTAATGTCAAACGGGAGATCTAACTTTGTACTATCATAACTATGACCCGATAAGTCAGACTTATCATCAACCGATGCTCTCGAAATTTCAGCATCCTCGGTACTTTTATTATTTCATCCCCCGGTTCCTTATCCGGGTCCTATTTCCCAATACACGTACCCACAAGATATGTACATATATATATATACACATTAGCACACATAAATAATATTATATACTTTACACATATGTTGCCATTTTAACCTATTAATGTACCCCGTGACTTCCCCTGAATTCCCTCGTGCGGACAAGTCTGTTATTATGTTCCGGACCATAATAACTCACTTGTCCATCCAAGTTCATCCCGATCTCGTCACTATAATTTATTAGTTGATATTCAGATCCTATAATACTTGAGCTACTGGTTATATTTTAGGTATCTTTTAAAGACATCCTAATTCTTTATAACCAATGGCTCTGATACCAAGTTCTGTAATACCCCGTAACCGCAGCGGAAACGTAAACGGGATGCAACAGACACCTCTGATATCAACCACATTGTTTATAAAGAAAACTGAATACATTAATATACTTCAAATTTCATTATTTCATAATTCATTACCGTCTATGTGATACACACATCATACAATACGATACATAATTCTATGTAATATAATGTATCCTAACATCCCACACGCAAATCTTACACACATCAAGCACTTAGCACGTAAGCAATCACTTCATCTTAATTGTACCTGAAAAGCATGTGAGAAAACGGGTCAACTACGAATAGTTGGTGAGTTTCACAATTTGAGTAAACCTTGATAAATCAATATCATAATATAATATTATCTGGGGACACTGTTAACCCAGTACTGTACCCTTTCCGGGGGCAATGTTAACCCATAAACACCTCTTTGGACATCTGGGGACACTGTTAACCCAATACTGTACCCATTCCGGGGGCAATGTTAACCCAGAAACACTTCTAGAGACATCTGGGGACACTGTTAACCCAGTACTGTACCCATTCCCTGGGGCAATGTTAACCCATAAACACTTCTAGAGACATCTGGGGACACTGTTAACCCAGTACTGTACCCATTCCAAGGGCAATGTTAAACCAGAAACACTTCTAGAGACATCTGGGGACACTGTTAACCCAGTACTGTACCCATTCCGTACGATCCCCGTACAGTCAAATATTTATAAATACACGCAAATCCATGCGTTCAGTATGTACTTAAACATTTCAATAGTAACATGCTTCCGCCCCGGGAAAATATTTGAAAACAATTCAGAAAAAGGGGCTCGTGAAACTCACCTTAGCACAAGCAAGCAGGTAACAACAATCATTATCAGTTAACACGTCCAATCTGTAATATGATCCCTACGATCGTTACTATACACTCATTATTAATATAACTGTAACCGTGTTAACCGATACATCTGGGGACACTGTTAACCCAGTACTGTAACCGTTTCGGGGGCAATGTTAACCCAGAAACACTTCTTCGGACTCAGATTGTGATATCGTTTAGAGTTCACTAGTCAAAATCACTATTAGTCGTTTTTCCCGTTTTGCGTGCCTAGCACGGTTATCCGTTTTTACGTTTCAAAAATGAGTTTGGTCACACACGACCTGAAAATAGTTGTTGACTGATAATTTAATTAAAGTTGTGAATTTAGAGCTCGGTTTAGACGCTCCGATTGGCCGCGGGACCCGTTTCCGTCTTTAGTGTACCGGAAACTGTTAAATCGGCTAAAATTACTCAAATCATCCGAATTATTTTCGGATGATTCATTTTTACTTGTTTAACTCAATCATATGAAAATAGTTCATTTTTAGGGTTTTTATACACCAGTCAGCTCGCTTAGGCGAACTTTACCGGTTTTCGCGTTTTAAACTTTAAAAGTTTGTTTTTGCACAAATAATTATCCGTTTAATCTCGGATCTTGAAATTTTGCACAAATCACTTTTTGACAGTGGGGAATTTAATAAAAATATTTTTAGAATTAATTTTTATATATAAAATTTATTTATCTATTTTTAAACACCATTTAAACACCAAATATGTCGTAAATACCAAACGACCATAGAAAAATCCTAAATTTTTCCTGGATGACCCCTGCCATCCACATAGTCCCCTGTAATTTTCCAGAACCAAAATCCTTTTTACATGCCATTTTCACTAAAACCGAGCTAGAAAACCCTAGAACTCGTTTAACCGAAAAGCCTACTTAGATTTCTCCAACTGACCTAAAATTTTGTGTGTGACTTTTACATGTTATAAAAAGCTTATCTGAAATTTACCAGAATTTTTCATGATATTTAACTATTTTTCACCATTTTTGGCCAAAACCGAACATTAAATTCACCAAATATTCATCCTTTATCCAAAAATTACCAAAAATTCACAGATCTCATATTTTCATGTGTAGATCATCCCTGTAAAATTTCATGACCTAACTCTAAACCTACCAAAATCTGTCCAAAAACTCCAAAACCGAACATAAACCGAATATACCATTCGTTTTCCGCCACTACAAGCTACAAACTCGTCTTTCCGCCTTATCTACCACTAAATACAGAACCTACAACCAACATACCACAATACCAAGCAAGTTACACTCACGATCAAGCCTCTTACACTATTGTTTCGGTTATTGTTTCAAAACTAAAGTTTAAACCGTAAAAATTCGTTCTTGGTTCGTTTAACTCCTTTCTTGGACCAAGATCCCTTGTATAACCCGTATACATCACTTGATCATGCAAGGATCGGTTTTCATCTTTGAAACCTCATTTTCTTGCAAATAAACTCAAGAAACAAAGATTGAAACGTGATTAACTCGATTCTTTACCTTGTTTTCTTGCTACGAAATCTCGGTTTTAGATCATCTTGTGGAGAGGAAGAAGATAGATGTTGAATTGTTGTGTAAAAAAAGAAATAAGGACTTGGGGATAACCCCTTAAGGTCCGATTGGTTTCAAGAGGGGGTGGGGTGGGACCCACCCTTTCATTCTTAGCCACAAACTTGGATATTGAGAATCCGGATAATGTTTTGGATAATCTGGTTCAGTTCGTTTTTCGGTTAAATGTTTAATTCGGCTTAAAACGAGGTTAAAACGGTCGTTTTCGGCCTAAAAAATGAAATTTATATTAAACCGATTTAAAAACTTTAAAAACTTAAACCATGACATTTATTAACTTAAAACATCATATTATTAATTATTGCGCATCTTTTTCGGCTTGATCGATCGTCTCTTGCTCGGTTTGGTATTAAAGGTTTCGTTTAACGTACCGACGTACATTAAATCGAAAATTCTTTTTCTGTGCTTTAATTCACTTATCCCGAAGCTTTAATACTTCGTAAACATCACTAAATATTATAGATATCGTCTATAATTGAACCCTCGATTCGTTCGGGTTTCAATAACTATCGATCGATTGATCGCATATTCAATACGATGAATTATATATTCACGTACAATCAATACAGTGAACCATGTATTCTCGTATAATTACCGTGGTAACTCATGTACCCGACATTAAATATAACGTAACTATTGTCTACCGGTTAGGGTATACTTGGTTTCGTCGGAATCGTTACAATTTGTCAATACAAGTATGTGCAAGACATCTTGAACAAGTTCAAATGTCAATATTTGAAGACTGCTTCTATTCCGATAGACACCCGTGAGAAGATGATAGCTGATGAAAAGGGGGAGCCTGTTGATGAACATGAGTACAGAGCAAAGATTGGATCACTAATGTACCTGGATGCTTTAAGGCTAGACATTATGTTTGCTATTTTTGTGCGTGAAAGATTCCAATCAAGTCCAAAATTGTCTCACATGACTGCTATCAAGAGGAGTTTTATATATTTGAAAGGAAGGCCTAACTTAGGGATATGGAACCTAAAGAACCATGCATTTGATCTAATTGCCTACATATAGTGACTATGATGGCTGCAACATGAATAGGAAGTCAACATCTGGTGGATGTCAATTTCTGGGAGACAGGCTGATGTCATGGCAATGCAAGAAGCAAAATACTATGTCACTCTCAACTGCTGAAGTTGAGTACATTGCTACATCTTCCTGCTATGCACAAGTCCTATGAATCCAAAATCAACTGCTAGACTATGGTCTGAATTACTTGAACACTCCTATCTTTATTGATAATACTGCTGTTTTTTTCATAGTTAAGAACCCAACCCAACACTCCAAGATCAAGCACATTGAAATCAGACATCATTTCATTAGAGACTGTAATGAAAAAGGTCTAATTGAAATGAAAAGAGTTGACACTAGTGACAACATGGCTGATATGTTCACCAAGCCACTAGATAGAACTAAATTTCACTTTCTTTTAAAAGCTTTAGGAATGATCTACCCAATTGAGTTCTGATTGATGATGTGTGCTTTTTGTGCTAACTGACAATCTTTAGAAAGGTCTTGATGAGTGAACTTTACTTGATGTGTGATTATGTGTTAATGATTGACTTATATGTGCTTTGAATGAACATTTGTGTGACTTAGGTATCTATGATGCTTAGGTTAGAATTCAGTGAAATGCGTGGGATATCAGGATAAGTGTGTCTGAATGTGATTTGAAATGATAAACTTGCGTGCTTATCTAATATTTCTAAATATGTGGATAATCTGAATAGATGATGTGTTTAGACAAAATAGGGTTTGCATAATCAGTTTTGAATGTACATTATGTTAAATCTGCTTGTGTTAATTCATGTCATTGATGTTATGATTGTTCTTGAATATGCTACATACTGCTTGGGTCAAAGTATGTCTTTGTGTTAAAATTGCATGCTCAAATGAATACCTTTCAAGAAAATTGTTCACAAAACATTTTTGACAAAACATAGCAAATTAATGGTGTTCAGATATGATAAGATTATCTAGTTCAAAGCTTTATAGAAGCTTAAAAGGTTATCAATGAAAATTGATCCAACCTTTGGGAAATGATAGTAGATTGGTTATTTATGCTAATCATATGGATTTAATAGGCTAAAAAGAGTATTAGTGCAGTCATTAATATGTATGATTGCTTTCCATGATGTGTAAAAACTAAGGTGATATAAACATAATGAAAATGCTAATCTTAATGTGGAGATACATTTTTGAATATGCATGTTTTAAGATAAATCTCTCCGAATGATATGCAGAAAAGTGATTACCCTCATACACGAGCCTGTAGGTATTTGGTCACCAAAAATGAAACATCTTATACATATGACAAAGAATAAATGTGAACAAAATTTTATTATCAATCAAAAGTTGAAATGTTCACAAATTTTGAAAGAAGATGCAAACAAGTGGGTTAACTATAGAACTACAGAGGTGGGACATCACTATAAGTCCTAAACACCTTGAATGGATGGCTAGTAAGTCCGTATTGCGTGGCATGTAAGTCCAATGTTCAGCCTCAATATGTTTAAGAGCTTTGAAAAGAAAATGTTTAAAAAAAATTATATGTTCTGTCATAAAAATATTTTGACGAAATATCAGGGGGTTGAAGTCAAATTGGGGTGATTTGGGGAAAGCCAAATAAGCTTTGATAAGAGATATGGGACATCATAGCACAATAAGTGTTTTCCATTTTGGTATTATGCAAATTAATTGAACCTTAATCATATCACCAATATGTAATGAAATTCATGCTAAGTCTAGACCTGCTATTAACCTGCCTGATCTGTCATAATGATGCTGAGAATGAAGTATTGAAATGTGACTTAATCAATATGATCCCATGTTGAGGTCTTTTCAGAAAAAGAGTTGGAAAGAGATAACTAAAATTTGATCTCTTTATGCACCATTTGCTCTTAAACTTTGAACTTTAATGATAAAACTATTTGAAATACGGTTTAAGTCAAAAAGTGTTGCATTTTAACCTTGAATATGTCTGAATATGTTATTTCCAACAAGCTTTGATGTTTTTGAACTTTCCAGCAAACTTAGGTGTTTTTATTGGATGTTTAACTCATTCAAGCAAGCTTTTTGTTTTTCTGTACTTAAATGAATTATTCATGTATTATCGGGTAGACTTTGATGATTTTATACTTTCGAGTAAACTTGGATGTTCAGAAAGTTGTTTTTATCAAGCACACTTGATGATTATGTGATACATGTATGAATATTCTTTACATGTCTGTTTTGAGTAAACTTGGATGTTTTATTTGAAATTTGTATTTTTCTAGCATACTTCATAGTTTTGGAGTTTGTTGGTGCACATTTTGTGGCCGTCGCTTGGCGAATAGTTTAGAATGTTTATGTTGTATGCTGTACACCTAGGTAGTGGTTCACGCTGAAAGTGATCCATTTGAAAGAGCATTTTCAAATGGATACTCATTCGATCGAACCAGTTTCTGATTCGATCGAATGAGTCTGCCATTCGATCGAATAGGACTCATTCGATCGAATGAGTCTGCCATTCGATCGAATAGGACTCATTCGATCGAATGAGTCCTGACCGAATGGCAGCGGGTATAAATACCAGCTTTCAGTCGTGAACAGGTAAGGTTTTCGAGGTTTTTGCGTGCCCGGAGCCCAGGTGCTGTCCGGATGAGGGGGGAGGCCATGCTCGACCTCCCCCTGCCATAGATCGTGATTTCTCTGTTTAAACAAGCATGTAACCGTTCGCGTTTATCAATAAAGTGTTTGTTTTTATCTTTGATCTGTGGTTGAAACCTTCCGTCCCGAACCTGCTCGGATCGTCACCGGTCCTACAATTGGTATCAGAGCCACGGTTACCGCTAGAAAGGTCTAACAACCGATCTAGCAAGCCGAGCTCTTGATTTTCTGCGTTCTGGACGTTAAACTGTTGGTGTGTTCTTCGTGTTCTTCGCGTTTTCTGGGCTGGCGTTGAAGGAGTCGAATCAGTACATTCGATCGAACGAGTTCCCCATTCGATCGAATAGGCCTATTCGATTGACTGATTCGATCGAATCAGTCTTCCCGCTCAAAAGTGTCAAATTCAAACGCAAGTTTTCCCGCCCAGACAGCCTGTTCATTCGATCGAACCAGATGTCTTCATTCGATCGAATCAGTTTGTATTCGATCGAACTGGTTTTCCCGCTCAAAGTGTCAAATTCAAATAGCTGATCGAACCAGTTCTTCATCCGATCGAATATGTGCTTCATCCGATCGAATCTGTGGTTCATTCGACCGAACCAGTTCTCATTCGATCGAACATGTTCCAGAACCAAAAAAAAAAAAAAAAAAAATAAAAAAAAAAAAAAAAAAAAAAAAAAAAGTCTGGAACGCCTGCTTACACGAAAATTTGCCCAAGCCATTTTTATCAGTCGGGAAGTCTTCTGAAAAAGTTTGGCGAAAATAAAATTTTTTTCGACAAAATTTCCGGGAAATTTTCGGTTAATTGTCGGGTCAGTGATGAAGATTTTTCTGGACATCCTATACATGTTGATCACATTCCAGAAAAAGTTTGGTGACAGTGAAATTTTCACTGATATTTGCCGGCAAAGTCAGAGCGTTTAAATGTTTAACGGTTAAAGCGGCAAATTTGAAGATGAACAAAGCACAATTACCTGAAGGAATTATCGTCTACAAGTTTAATGGATAACCCCTTGTTCATTGAGCTTCTACAGTGGTGATTGTTATAAGAACATAGAAGAACAGAGAAAAGTGATTACTGATGAGGTATGATGTTATTGTGGGGTAGTCAGGAGCATCTGACTATTTATGGGCCAACCAAGTTTAATTTATTGTCCGCATTCTGAAGATTCTGCTTTGTGGAGAGAATCTGAGTTTGAGTTATTGTGGGGTAGTCAGGAGCATCTGACTATTTATGGGCCAATCATGTTAAATATTTATTTTCCGCATGTGAGAATTCCGCTTTGTGGAGGGAATTCTGTTGAAAATTGGTGATTCGCAATCACGAAGTTAATGATGTGTCTTTGTCTCCGATGATGAATCTGCATACAAACTAATCTGTTTAGGGGGAGTAGCTGTGGATTGGAAGCCTCTGTCATTTGTCCAATACATGTTGGTGAAGTAACCGTGTGGGTGAAGATTCGCCGATAGTAAGTCGCGCAGCGGAAGCGTGCATGTATTGTCATGTCTATATATTGGGATACACGTCAACGTCTGAGGGGGAATTTCTACAGTTGGTTGTTTTAAACAGATTATTTAGTCTGAAGATGTCAGCAATGGAGAACACTTTGCATCATTAACCGAGAGTTCAGTCTAAGGGGGAATCTTGCTGCAATGATGGTATTCTTCAACGTGATTATCAAGATAAAGCAGAAGATTTGACTGAAGATTGCAAGAGGTGTCTACAGCAATTCGCAAGCAACGTCCAAGGGGGAATTTGTTGGTGCACATTTTGTGGCCGTCGCTTGGCGAATAGTTTAGAATGTTTATGTTGTATGCTGTTCACCTAGGTAGTGGTTCACGCTGAAAGTGATCCATTTGAAAGAGCATTTTCAAATGGATACTCATTCGATCGAATGAGTTTCTGATTCGATCGAATGAGTCTGCCATTCGATCGAATAGGACTCATTCGATCGAATGAGTCTGCCATTCGATCGAATAGGACTCATTCGATCGAATGAGTCCTGACCGAATGGCAGCGGGTATAAATACCAGCTTTCAGTCGTGAACAGGTAAGGTTTTCGAGGTTTTTGCGTGCCCGGAGCCCAGGTGCTGTCCGGATGAGGGGGGAGGCCATGCTCGACCTCCCCCTGCCATAGATCGTGATTTCTCTGTTTTAAACAAGCCTGTAACCGTTCGCGTTTATCAATAAAGTGTTTGTTTTTATCTTTGATCTGTGGTTGAAACCTTCCGTCCCGAACCTGCTCGGATCGTCACCGGTCCTACAATCTGAATTAATTTTTCTTTAATTTATTCTGCTTAAATGACGATGAGAAATCATCGTGACAGGTTGTCTGATCCCTGTCCCCCTCTCTGTAAATATTTTGATAAAAACCAAAAAGATTTTATTTCTATTTATTTTTCATTTTATTTATTTCTCGTGACAGGTAGTCTGATCCCTGTCCCACTCTGTAAATAGTTTGATAAAAACCAAAAAGATTTTATTTCTATTTATTTTTCATTTTATTTATTTCTCGTGACAGGTAGTCTGATCCCTGTCCCTCTCTGTAAATATTTTGATAAAAACCAAAAAGATTTTAGTTTTATTTTAATTTATTTTATTTTTTTCTGTTTGTTTAAGAATCGATGAGAAATCATCATGACAGGTAGTCTGATCTCTGTCTGTTCCTACTAAATGTTTATCCAGTGTGTAGGAATGAAAGAAAACTTCATGCAGGTTGCTAAATGTTCATCTGTGCAACAGGCTGTGCATGAAAGAAAGAATGAAGTGACAAGAAAACCCAAATATGTTTGAGCCTGATATTTTTCCATTTGTTACTAATGTATTATGATCTATATGTTCTGTAGGAACGAAGCTCTCAGGATTGGAAAATGTCTACGAAAACTAACCAAGTGTCAAAAGTTTATGTTTTCGTGCAGGTTCAAAGGCATCACGATCGATGGACGGGAAATAAGAAATTTAAAAATTTATTTTTCAAATGTTTTCCCTCATTCGATCGAATAGGTTGCTATTCGAACGAATAACTCGATCGAATGAACAGATTCGATCGAATCAGTGGTTGAGGAATGTAAACAGTTGCGAAGAGACTCATTCGATCGAATAGAATCTCATTCGATCGAATGGTCCAAACGAACAAGTCCGTTCGATCGAATAAGTCCAAAAATAGTATAAATAATCAAACTCATTCGATCGATCAGTTTTATTCGAAATATTTTACGGATTTTTGCTCTCAAATTGATTTTCCTCAAACCCTCTTTTTGATCCGATCATATTATTCGATTTTTCACGTAGATCACGAAAATGTAAGTTTTACATGTTTTTAACCGTGTTTTGATCGAGTTCTTGATCGTTTAAGTTTTCCGGGTTCGGGTGTTCTTCATTTCTGGATTTTGCTTGAATGAGTCGAATCAGTTGATTCGATCGAACGAGTCTCTTGTTCGATCGAATGTGACTTATTCGATCACTAGTTCGATCGAATCAGAAGTCAATGGGAAATTCTATCTCATTCGATTGTCTGTAATCGAACCAGATCTCATTCGATCGAATGAATAGCTCATCCGATCGAATGTGTTGCTCGTTCGATCGAACCAGTCCAGAAAATTTGAAAAGTTTAAACGCATTCAGTCGTTTCGATATCTGTTTGTTCTAACACGTTTATGGTTACAGATTTAAATGGCTGAAGTTGCAGAAGTGGTTGTCCCGTACAAAACGTCCATCAAGCACAACATCGTGGCTTTTCTAGACGAAAAGTCGAGCCACGGGAAAGACTTTGCAACGGTGATAAAGTTTTTGAAGAGGTCAAGGATTTTTGGACCTATCTCGAGGGTCATTGAGCCGATAATGTCAATCCAACAGGAATTTTGGAGAAATGCCACGCACGACAAATCAGTCGTGCCGTCGGTTATTCGCTCCACCGTTAGAGGGCATGCAATTGTTATATCTGCCCAGGTCATT